>NW_026521950.1:632500-802500 GCF_021234435.1 Artibeus jamaicensis | reverse complement strand
TTTTCTGAAAACCCCATCATCCTCATTAATAACGTGGCCCAACAAAGCGTGACTAGGCAAGGCTGAGGGGGTCTCCGGACCTCCCCTTTACTGTGTCTGGGGAAGCAGAGAACCGGCTGAGGAAAGAAAGGCGGGGGGCGTACTCAGCATCCGTCAGAGGGGCACTCAGGACGGCAGAGGGTTCTGGGACTGAGAAGCCCTCCGTGTGCCTTTCATTTGCCCTGTGGCTGCCTGGGAGTGACACGGGGACCTGACTGCAGCGGGCGCCAGCAGCAGCGCCGCAGAGACCTCGGGAAGGCCAAGAGCTTTCCTGAGAACTTACTACCTGAGCTTAACTTGGGTGCTAGGAAGACATCAGGACTGATGCTCACTGGAAGTTAAATGCTGCACTTTTTACCCCTAAGGGAAATTCGAAATGCTGGCAGCAGCATGAATCACCTGAGAAAGCTACAAGTTTTCTGTTCCAAAAATGCTTTTTTTGCTAATTAAAATTAGCCTAATTTTGAAGTGATCATATCATTAAAGAGTATTTCAACTGATACTGATTGGATGATGCCTACAAACATCTTAGAATAAGGAGGCTGGTGTCTCAGTTTTATAAGGTGCTCTGCTTAGACCCAGATCCGAGAAACTGATGACGAGCCCCTGGTGCCTCCCCATTGGGTTTTCCTGCGGGAAATAAGCATGGATGCCGCACTCCATGCAAGCCACATTTATTTTACTTTTTACAGAGATGGGGACTGGCTGCAGAAACTGCTCGTTCTTTGCTTGTCTGAGGTATTGCCCTAGCAATATCTTAATTGAGTCTACAGTCAGGATGAAATATGTTTCCAAAGTGTGTTTCTAATCCTTTCAAACTTGCATCTTGATGTGTGATCCTGGGCCAACCCTTTAGAATTGGTGTCTATGATGTCAGCATATCTCCCGAGGCGTGTCGGCCAGGACGTCGTCCCCTCGGGCAGAAGGGGGGCGGGCTCTCAGAGATGCGCCGGCCGGCCGGGGCTGCCTAGTTCTGGACCGGGCTCTGGTAGTGGGACTCAGACTCCGGGTGAGGGCTTCCCCCTGGGGGGTCAGGGTGACGCAGTGGAAAGGGAGGTCCGGGGCCAGACGAAGCCACATCGGGCCCCCGCCCTGCCTGCTAACTGTCTGACCTGGACACGCATGAACTCTCGACGCCTGCCCTCTCGTGTCTGCAGAGTGGACACTCCAGGGACCAACGTGCAGGGTAGATGCGAGGACTGAATGACAGGATGTCCCCCAAAACAAGACCCACATGAAGCCCAGTGGGAAACAGATTCAGAAAGACGCAGATGTCCTGGTCACACACAGAAGAAGGATCACCTGCAGCTGAGACTCAGAAGCTCACCTCACTCCTGACAGGGGGACTGTGAACCGGAACCTCAGGGAGGTGCCGGCGTCCACCTGTCCGACGGGAAGGCCCGGCACTCACTGTGGGACAGAGGATGGCCAGATGGCCACAGGCCTTGCTGGCCCAGGGCACGGTAACGCTGTGTTTCTCAAAACGAAAACTGCAGATTCCCAGCGAACCGGCAATCTCACTGCCGAAAATCCCTGCAAGCAGTGCGCACACACAGAACGACCCATTTACCCTCTTTCTCCCAGGAAAGCCTGTAATAGCAAGAGCCTTACACAACACGGCATCCGTTCACCGGGGGCTGGTGTCAGGAAATGACGCCGCGTGCACAGGACGGGGAAAGCGCACAAAACTAAACGACTCAAAGCAAAGGGCAGCGGATGTGCACAGTGACTCCTTTGGTGTAGCAGTGACGCGGGTCGAAAAGGTCATCTGCACTTGCACCTTTCTGTGCAGTGAAACGTAGGAGAGACGGACAATAGGCTCACCCAGAGGTGAGGGGCTGGGAAGGGAGCGAGGCTCTGCGCGAATCTCCGCAAGTGAATTTTCCGTTTCAGACGTGTTAATGCCTCACCTGTTAAAAACAATGTGAAACGTAAAACTTGATGAAAACTAAACTTAAAGACCTATACAACCTTGCTGGGGACGTAAATGCAGGCTTAATGAGTGAGTTGACATATTCTGTTCCTGTCGGGAAAGGTTCCACACTGTCAATTCTTACCTGGTTCAATACACTTTTTAAAAACTTTTTCTTTATCTTCTCATTTTTTTCCATTACAGTTGGTGTTCAATGTTATTTTATGCCAGTTTCTGGGGAGTCACTTCATAAATTATATAAATGTCTGACCACTGTTCTGTGCACCTGAAATTAAGTCAATGCACTTCTAATCCACAACTCTACATGTACAACCTGACAACGTTATCCCAGTGATCACGTGGAAAATAGAACGTTCTGGAGTTGTCCAAATTTGGGGAAAATTAACAAGGGGTTGTGTTATCAAGTCCATACCCCATAAGGTGGAGTAACCAAAGCACATGTTAGATACAGTCCTGTTATTAAACAGCAGAGACTGATTTATCAGCGAAAATGAGCAGACAGCCTGAAAGCTGGCTTATGGGCACGTGCAAAACTTTAGAGACTTATGAAAATAAAACAAAATTCTTCACTAATAAAGCTACAATCATGTGGGTTAGCGATCTAACATTTAAACACAAAACTCTGAAAGTCTAAAAATAAAGCGTAGAAAATTTTGTATAGCCTTGGGTAGGAAAGACCTTCCAAAACAAGAGAAAAAGCACAGGAACAACAAAGACCAAATTCTAATGTACGGAAATTTTAAATGACCATAAACATGGTTATTTATAGTCATGAGTAATTTACCAGTAATAAACAGAAATTCAAAATGAAAAATTATTTGCAATAGTATTAAATTTCCACACCCTAAGAAGAAATCTAATGAAAGGTGTTTGAAGCCTCTATGCAGGAAAACGGAAAATGTTATTAAGACTCAAGAAGATTTAATTAAGTGCATCCACACCCGTGTTTAGAGGTCGAGGACTTCGCACCGAACTGCACCGGTTCTTCCCAAGTGACACACACGTCAGGCAATCTCGGTTCCAATAACAGAACTTTTTTTTTTTGAGAAAACCGGCCGGCTGATTTAAATGTTAGTGACAATGGATAAGAATGACAAGGACTCTCCTGCAGCAGGGCCTGGCCAGCGAGTTCTCGCGAGAGGCGGTGACGAAGACGAAGGCCGAGGGGCGGGTCGGAGGGGGCGGAGGAGGCGACAAGGCAGAGGCCAGGGAGGGTTGGGTATGTGCGGACACTTGTCCCCTGCCACAGGGCACACCACTGTGGGGGCCCGATGGCCTTTCCAAGTCCTTACTATATGAAATGTGAAAGGGACTTATCTAAGAAAAAGAAGATAAAAAATATGAACAGTAAATTGACAACAAACTCACAACTATCAACAACCAAACCTAAAAAAACAAAATCAAACTAAGCAGCAACTAGAACAGGAACAGAATCACAGAAATGGAGATCACATGGAGGGTTATCAGCAGGGAGGTGGGGAATTGGGGGGAAAGGTACAGGGAATAAGAAGCATAACTGGTAGGTACAAAATAGACAGGGGGAGGGTAAGAACAGTATGGGAAATGGAGTAGCCAAAGAACTTACATGTACGACCCATGGACATGAACCAAGTGGGGAGGGGAATGCAGTTGGGAAGGGGGGTGCAGGGCAGAGGGGAGTCAGGGGGGGATGGGACAACTGCGATAGCATAGTCAGTAAAATACATTAAAAAAGAAGTACTTCTGGGTCAGCTGGGCAAACACGGGGTTGGAGTAACTTGGCTCCCTCCGTACCTCACACCAGCCGCCCACACCAGTCAGTCCCAGGCCAGTTAAGGTCCCACATGTGAAAAGAAACCAGTAAAGCTTGTGAGGAAACACTGCGGAACATTCTGACAGCCTTCGGGCAAAAAAGACTTCATAAAAAAGACGTCAAAAGTACTACCATAAAAACGTCATAAATTGAACTACATTAAAATTAAAAGCTTTTCTTCTTTAAAAAAAGACAGAGGCTAAAAGAGAAATCAGAGAGCAGGAGAAAATATTTGCAACACAAATGATCGATACTCCATGCATTGCCAGAATATATAAAGAAATTCTGCAAACCAATACAAAATGACGCACGGCTGTGCCAGCCACGTGCTCGCTGCCGCTTGACCCCCAGTCACCCTATTTTGCCCTACGAACACTGGGCCCTGCTGGCCTCCCTCCTGCACGGCCAAGAGCTCTGTGCGGGTCCCTGCCATTAGGGGAACGGAGGAGCCAGCAGGAAGGAGCAGGGACGCCTTTTCCCAGGGGTTTGCCTGCACAGGCGGTGAGCTGAGCGCCACTGGGCAGCGGCTGCTCTCGGCACTGACGTGTGCGGACTCTCTGAGGCCCAGCCAACTTCGTCTTCTCCGCGGGGGCAGGGGGCATCGTCTCAGAGATCTGAACCTTAGCCTCTTTTTTGGGAAAGGCCTGTTTTTAAACTGCCGATCTTCTCCCAGCTGCCTCTCCCTGGGCCTTGGGGTGGTTGCTTCCTGGGTTGCCAGTGAGACAGACATCGGAGCTTCCTTCTCCTTCCTTCCATTCTTAGCCGCCCTTTACTTTAACAATAAACTTTGTGAAAATTATTGGACGTGTTCATTTATTTTGTTTTGAGATTCCACTCGTAAGTGAAATCATATGGTGTTTGTCTTTTTCTGACTTATTTCACTTAGCATAACACCCTCTAGTCCACTCACGTCGTTGCCGGTGGCGACACTCTGATGCAGCCGAGTGGTCCTGCCCACCCAGGGGCAGCCGGGTGTTTCCACGTCTCGGCCACTGGGGGGCGGGTGGGGCAGGCGAAGGGGGATGTCAGTAACACTGATCAGTTCGCACAATGACAGTCACCTAACTTGGTACGGTGACCCCACTGTGAGAGATGTAAATGTCGAATCTCTATGTTGCACAATGAAACTAATGAAACAGGGCACGCCAGCTACACTTTCATTAAAAATCGATGGCCAGGTGTGGGGTCTTTCTCCTCCCTGGCCAGGGCTGCACCACAACCCAGGAAAGTGCCACGAGAGACACGCACACGGCATGTGGGACAGAAGACGTCCAATGACAGACGTGTGAGCGAGGGCTCGGCTTCTTACTCATCTGAGAAACCAAATCCACCCAAAGGCGGCACCAGGAGACACCCCGTCAGAACGGCGACGATTAGAAAGACTCACAACACCAAGTGCTGGCGAGGATGCGAAGCAGCCAGGACTCTGACATTGCTGATGGGTCTGTGACCCGACGCAACTACTTAAAAAAAAGACCTTGCCGATCAGAGCCTGACCCAGCCAGTGGCTCACTGGCCCGTGTCCAACGCAACACGCCGGCCGCCCACGGCAGCAGGGCCCCTGCAGTCTGACTCCGACACAAGGCAGAGCACACGGGGGACAGGGGACGCGGCACGCTTGCCAGATGTGACGCTGGACGGGAGCAGAAGTGAGCAGCTGACAGCGACACGCCACAGCGTGGACGGGTCTCACAGACAGGATGCTGGCCCACAGGAAGAAGGAGCCAGACACAGGAATCACGTGGTGTCCAGCTTTTGTGCACAGTTTTAAAGGTGACCCTCACCTTTCAGTAGCTGGTGTTGCTCTGACATCAGTGCCTCCGAGTGCAGAGAGAGGGAGGGTGACAGGGAGGAGGACGGTGCGGGGAGGGTGGGGGAGGGAAGCACCTTTGGGGCAGAACATGTCCCGTTCTTGACCGGGTTGTGGGTTGTGGCTGCACAGCTGGTTCCCTTGGTGACAACTCACTGAGTCTGCACTTTGGACTTGTGTCCTTTTCTGCCCTGGTGTGATTCTTCAATTAAACAGTAAATTTAAAACAGGAAAAGAAAAGCTGTCAGGTTGACACAGTGTTTATACTGCCGCAGGTTTAATATCCAAAATACACAAAAAGCGTCTACACAGGAAAAGAAAAACCCTACAAAGAAAGAGGCCGGAGTCGCGAGAAGCGGTCCCCACGCCACCTGCGGTCGGCCGCCATGCGCACGGCCCCTGCGTTTCGCTGACCCTGGGGAATGTTCCTGAACACGAATGGGCCCGTTTGAATGGGGACGGAAAGGTGACCGAGCGTCAGTGGGGATGCGGGTAAATTGACAGTTTATTATCAGTCAGTTACAGACTGTAAGAGGTTTAGGAGAGTAATTTGGCATTACCTATCAAAATTAAAACATGACTACCCTCTGGCCCACCATTTTCCCTTTAGGAACCCTAAAAGGGGTCACACGTGTTTAAAAATACAGAAGTAAAAGAACATTTATTGCAACATCATTTGTCACATGAGAGAAAATGGAAAATTCAATGTCTAGCAGTTGGAGAAGATAACCAGGTACAGCCACAGTGGAACACTATGTGGCCGCCAACGAGTGACGTTGGCATGGCCGTCACTAGGCGACGGCTCCGCTTGACTGGACAAAACCCACTGCACAGCCAACCGGACAAGCCGCCCTCCAACCATGGTGCCGGGAATCACGGCCCTGATGTAAAGGAAGCAGAGATACGGGGCGTGTTTGTAAAGGGTGTCTTTCAAGGTTCACTCTGTAGGCTTATGTACTACTTAACTCTCTTGCCAGAATATTTTTTAAATTGCCCAAGTAAAGCATTAATAAACAATGATGTGAATTTAAAGTCCCACTACGAGGCCTGAGAGGTGTCAGGAGCCCCATAGATGCAGCCTCGGTACTGAATGAAGCCCAACCCCCCCCCCCCCCCCCCCAGGTGCCTTTGAAGTGAAAGACATTTATTCGGAGAGAAGGGAAAGGCGGGAGGTGAACTCCCGTCTCCGGGAGAAATCCCTTCCTTCTGAGCTGGTTCAGCCTGGGCCCACTTGCTCCGAACCACCTACGTGGACCATCTCCACTGGCCTACGGGTGGCGGCGAGGTGGGGCACAGGGCGGGACAGCTGCAACCGACCGAAGCTACAGAAACTGTCAAGAAGAAGGAAGACCACCCACCAGGTTTATGACGTAGAACCAGCACAGACCAGCTCCATTCGACGTGGCAACTGATGTCACCTTACAGCAACCCCAGCCTCATCACCGGCTCCTTGGGACACAGTAGCAAGCTGAACGACACACCCCGCACCGCCATGATCAGGACCAAAAGCCCCCATGAGGACACAAAATGAGGGACGGGGCTCTTCTGAGAAGTCTCCATCCCTTCCCCTTACTGAATGCCCGGCCCCTCAGTTAAATGAGCCTCGGCGCAAAAGCTGAGTTCCACGCGGGATTTCCTGGGCAGCAGGCCACCCTCTGTGTCGCGGCTCCACCAAATAAACTCACTCTCAGTGCAAACGCCACGCCGACTTGCGTTTGAATTCTCTCCTGCATGAAGCCAAGAACCCACAGTGGGCCATGGACCCCGCGGAGTGGGACGTCCCCACTCCGGACCAGGGCTGAGGCCGTCCAGTGGAAGGAAATGTGGACCTCGTATCGTGAGTTTAGATTTTCCACTAACCACATGAAGAAAGGAAAAAGAAACTGGTGAAATTAATTTCCATTATATATTTATTTAACCCAACGAAAACAAAACTGTCACGGTCTCAACATGTAATCAGTAAAAAGTATTCATGAGATATTTTGTATGTTGTTTTTTGCAAAGTCTTCAAAATCTGGTGTGTATATTATGCTTATGGTATATCTCATATTGAATACTATGCTTTATTTATCTGTATTTAAATTTCATAAAATTTTCAGTTGGGGAGTAGATTCAAACACCTAAGCTGTTCCACACATATTTAAACACACTTAATAGCTTTCCAACAACTGAATTAAGTATCAGCCATTTAACTTCATTTAGGTGAAGTGAAATTAAACTAGAAGCCCGGGTTCTCTCTCAGTCCACCTCGACACACTTGGACTGCTCGTGCGGCTCCGTGGCGGGCGGTGCAGGCCGGTCCCAGCCGTGCCCCGCGGTTCCAAGGCGGCTCCCCAGGTCTCGTGGGAGCTCCAGGCACGGGGAGAGTCCGGTGAGGCTGGAGGACAGCGGCTGTGCGGGGCAGACAGTCTCACACCATTCCCCCTGCTGCCCGGGGCCACGGTGCAGAGCCGGTGGGCAGTGAGGCACCCCCACATTCCTGGGACACGAGCCTGACCTTGGGATGAAGCCAGTGGGATGATCTGAGATTTCACGATGCGGCAGCAGCTGGGAACCCTCTGTGGCCTGGGGTGCCCCTCAGCCTCTCTGAGCGTGAGCCCTGCGGAGGGCTTGGTGGGCCTGCAGGGAAACCGAGGGAGCCCGAGGCTCTGCCCTGCACCGAGGTCTCTTGGCTTCTCAGCCGAGCCGAGTTCCGGGCCCTCACTGCCGCCGCACCCGGCACACTCAGGCCCGAGGGGAGAGTCTTTCCTCCGGAAACGGAGAGGGGCTGCCCCTCCACAGCGTGAGAAGGGGCTTCTCTCTCTCTTTCCCTCCCGCCTCCACTCTTGTCAGTGTGAAGCTTCTGCTCAAAAACCATTCCTGAGAACCCTCGGGTAGCCTCTCTCTGAGCTCCGGGCTGGGAAGACCGCACGCTCCCATCAATTTTCCAGATTCCCATTTTGGTAAAATTGAAATCTTGCGGTTAATTCATTTCTTATGTGGTGCCTCACAACATCCCCCGAGTCCAGTCGAGTGAAAGACGTGATGCCCACGTCTTAGGACCCCACCGCCGCCGGGCAGAGGAGGCCCAGAGCGCCCCCCTTTGTCGAGAGCGGTTGGGCGCAGCCTGGACTGTAGGGTGAGCCCCCTGGGGAGTTTCAGAGGCCTCTACCCCACGGGACACCCCCGGGCTGTTGGAGTCAAGACTCACTTTTATCTATCACCTGCCTACCTGCCTACCTACTGTTGCCCTGTCTCTCCATCCGTTTAACACGGCACCATTTTAAAAAGTGCCCATTCTCTTCCCACTGAATGGCCTGTTTCGTTATTAATTACGTGTCTGGATAGGGTGACTATTAACACCACTAACAAAGTTGATTACAAATACAGCTCTATATGTTCATAACATTTAAAATACTTAACGTTTCTGTCAAAGTAATAAATGTGCACAACTAAAAACAAGGCAGCAATGATGGGCCCTCCCGCTCCCGCCCTCCACAAACAACAGCTTTTCATGGTTTTAACCATTTTTAATTAATGCTTATATTGCTATTTCTTGATTTATGAGGACTACACGTTATATACTGATTTCTTGTTTAATTGGTTATTTTTTGCTTTCCCACACCCACTTCACATTTCCCCTTCTCTATATAACCACCACTGTGTCTGCATCACGATGTACAGTTAAATCGGTAAGTAGCAAGCCAGTGTACAGTCATGGCTTTGTACAACTTTTGGGGGTTTTTATTTTTGGCACTGAACTGTTTTCTTTTATAATTACTTAGTGTTCTATGCACCGAGAGCCATTTCTCTCTAAATGCTCCGAAAGACCTGTCGAATACCCGTCGGTGTTTTTTGAGTCTTCAGACATATTTGCAAGCACTTCTGCCCCCCCAGCCCAGAGCTTCGGTGTGAAGGAGGGTCGTGGCCCCACCCCCGCCTGTTGTATACGGCCATTCGGTCTCGTTTCCCTCTCGGAAGCTCTGAGAATCTGCTCTTTATTCCTGATTTTCCGAAACCGTGTGACAATGTGGTCGGCATGTATTTTTGATGTTGTTTATTCTGCTGCATGCTTCAGGCATCCAGCCAATCTGACAGTTACTTTTTTTTTAATCCTCATGTGAGAACATTTTTTTGTATTGCTTTTAGAGAGAGAAGGCGGGAGGAGAGAGAGACAGAGACAGACAGACAGACGGCAAAACAGGGATGTGAGAGGGGACACCAGTCGGCTGTCCTTTCCCATGTGCCCCGACCAGGGGTCGCACACACAGCCTGGTCTATGCCCTGACCAGGAGCTGAACCCGAGACCCTCCGGTGTATGGGATGACGCTTCGACCGAGCCCTACGCTAGCCAAGGCCGACCTGACGATTCCCGTTCTTCGTTGGTGTCGTCCCCAGCATGTTCTCAGACTGGCCAGGCACAGAAATTCCTGGAGACGCACGCACGTCTCACCTCCGGTCTCCGCCTCCTGCCGGTTTCACTCTGCTGCCTGTTGTCTGTTCCTCCAAGTTGCTTTCGGTTTGCTTATTCACTTTCATTTCGTACCTCTCCTCGTCGGGGTCTTTTATGTCGGGTCTTCTACGTCGGGCGCATTGCAATTCTTTGGCTCCCTATGTACACTTAAAAGTGAGACTGGCAGTCCGTGGACACTCCTGCGTCCCCGACAGACCCACCACCGTGCACTCCGCTGCGGGGCCGTCGCCTGCCGGCCTCTGTCTCTGGTCGAACGGCACCTGACCTTGTAAGCGCTTTCATTGGCGGCCACCTGGTCTCCTCACAGTCCTTCAGGGTCATCACGCCCCGGCGGGGGTGTGCTGTGAGCCCGCCCTGGGTTTGCACGGGCTGCCTCCTTCTCTTTTCAGTTTAGTGCCTTCTCCCCCGTCTACGGCCTCCCCACATCTGCAGCCTAAACATAATGAGACTCCCGCTTCCCGTAGAGAGGGGAATGGGACGCATCCCGGCTACACACGGCGGGCGGAGAGATCGGAGACGGCGGGGGCGGCGCCTCGCTGCTCCGTCCAGATGTGCTTCCCAGCCCCGGGGAGAGCCGGCTGCGCTTCTGCAGCTCTCGCCTCCGCCAGCACGAGGCCCGAATTCCCTGGCACTTCACATGCGTTTGCGACTGCCCCGTTTGCTGCCTTTGAACTATTTAATGTGCATCCAGGCACACTGTCGATTTTGCGTCTATTCTGTTATCGGTGTGGGTAATTATTAAACTTACTTTGCTATCACACCAATACAGGTTTTTTAAAGATTTTGTTTACTTTTAGAAAGAGGGAGAGGGAGGGAGAAAGAGAGGGAGACAAACGTCAATGTGTGGGTGCCTCTCACACGCTCCCTCCTGGAGACCTGGCCTGCAACCCAGGCATGTGCCCTGACTGGGAATCGAACCAGTGACCCTTTGCTTTGCAGTCCAGCACTCAACCCACAGAACCACACCAGCCAGGGCGCACCAATTTATTATTAGTTTTTATTACTTAGTATTCATTAGCTATTATTATTACTTACTAGCAGTAAGTAACTCTTGGAATAAAGAGGAAGTCTGGGTAAATTTGAAACTCTGTAAAAACAAACCCATTGAAAAGTCGTGTGCAAACGTCTGTGAGTCCTGCGTGGATGTGGAGAGTGGGAAACAGAGAAAGTTGAACGTTAAAGAAAGAAAACCTAAAACTCTAGAGGCTCAAAACTGAATAAAAATAAACCAAAACTCACGAGAGTATTTAATAAAGATAATAGGAACATTTACTAAAACAGACATTTCAACAAGTAAAGGCAACCCCAAATCTGCTCAATAAAACTAGTAAAATATCACACTTTTCATGGGACAAATCAAGAAGAAAAAACAGAGAGAAAACATTAGAAAACAATGGGACCGCTAAGCTACTGAGAATACTATGAAAAGTTACTAGTAATTTACATACCGCCTTATGCCGACCAATGTACACAGTTCAGAGGTGACCTGAAGGTGACCTGCAGCGGTGACTATCCACCCGAGGTGAGACCAACCGCCTGAGCACACCGACGACCGCAGGACAAAGGCAGAGGGAGCCACGCGTCGTCCCGAAGCGAGTCGGGCTCAGACCGCCTCGTGGGGAAGGGCCGCGTGTCTCCACCACATGGAAACGGCTCCCCGCTGCGTTAACTGCCCCAGACCATCCAAATAAAACAATAGTACAGCCCCTCAACTAATTCTGTGATCCCAGCTTAACTTCCCACCCAGGCAGATTAAGAGCTCTAAACAATCAGCAGCTCAGTGAAGAGGAAAGAAAAACGTCACAGTCCTCTTACTCACGGACGTCAGCGCAGAGACCCTCCGGGACACGACACAGGTCATTCCATCAACAACACAACAAAGGGACCCTTGGACCAACCACGGTTTACTCAAGAAGGCGAAGACCGAGTCGACACTAGAAACCTATCTTGTAATTAACTGACTTCCATGACTAAACAAACAAAAAACACGATCATTTCAAGAGGTAACAGACCTCAATGCCCATTCTTACAAACATGGCCAGCGAGGGAGGGATAAGAGGGACCACCCTCCGTACAGTGACAGTGGCGGCTCCTGCACATACTTTCTGTGACTGGTGCAACGGGAGAAGTGAGGCGCATCCTCAGTGAAGTCGGAGGCCCTGCGGGGACGGCTGCAGCGCCCACCGCCACTCTGCTCTGGGGGACCCGGCTGGACCCAGCAGGCGTGAGAGCTGCAACCCAGAAGGAAGAGGCAGCATCTCCTCTAAACAGCAGACTCCATGCACGATTCAGTCTGAGGTCAAAACAAAGAGCCCCAGGCCCAGAGCTCCCCTCACCTCCAGCCCTCGTCAGCGAGAAGAGAGTGGGGAACAGCTACTGCCTTCCAACGGACCTGGACAATAGTTCCGGAAATTCCGGGGGGAAAATCCATCTTTCTTTTCCAAGTTTTCTTGGCAGGTCTTTCTTGAGTGCCAGACTAAGGTATCAGAATTAGTGTGTGCACACGTGTGTGCGTGTGCATATAAGTGTTTCTCCTCTACGCTTCTCTCCAGCAGCCCACCAGAGGAGGCCTTTTTCTGCACCCCCGGGGGGCAGATGGCAGGCCCAAAAGGACATATGCCTCCCCCCGCACCCCAGCGCTGGCCGAGGAGGCTTTGCCCCGCATCAGCCGCGGGCCCCAGAGGAGACAGAGGGAAGGGGATGGGCTCCGGCGTCCCCAGGGGGAGCTAGAGGATGGCGGTGCCGGGGCAGGTGGCGGGGGCCCAGGTGGGGCAGGCCCTGACACACCCGTGTGGGCTGGGCTTCTCGGCTTCAAGGAAAGGTTGGCCTGGGACTGAGAGTCCCCCAACTTCCAGGCGCGGAACAAGCCATAGGTTTGGAACAAGCACGGCTGGGGAGACTCTGACGGCCCTAAGGGTCCGAAACCTTCCTCTGTGTCCTGGCCACCAAGGGGCAGGACCTCTGCCCCGAATCTGGTCCCCTGGCCCTCGGCTCAGGCCCCTGTGCTGAGGGCAGCGGGACACAGAGGAGGCTGGGTGCCTGCGTGTGGGCGGGGCCACACAGGATGAGGATGGAGCGCCCTCCTGCGCTGCTGGCCGTGCTGTCCCTTCGTGTCCCTTCGTGTCCCGGGCATCCTGGCCCTGCTCTAACCCAGGCCCTCACCAGTGTCGGTTTTCTCATCTGCGAACCGCGGGCGACCCTCCCAGCCTCCCTGTGACAGTGGGGACTAAGGCAGTCGATGTGCTGGCACAGTTTTCACCATTTCCGAGCACCTCGTGAGTGTCAAATATTGTTGGTGTTGTCACCAATAACGTTACATCAAAATAGATGCTAAAGAGCCACTGGAAATAGAAAAGTAAATGTAGAGAAACAATATTAGAGGTAAATTACAGCTGCCTTCTTCTGAGTTGGTGTCCTGTGTTAGTCTTTGCTCCCTTAACATATCCATGTCGGAGAAGTCTATTGATAAAGTTGATTTAGTAGCAACATAGCAAACTCTGCAGAGATAGTGCTTGCTTTTCCTCGGTACACAGAACATTTGTAATTATAATTACATGTTAGACCTCTAAAACGTCTGAGGAAACCCGTGAACTACTTGTAACAGCTACGTACTCTGACTGCAGCGCAAACCAACTACACACACACTTTCACGTCAGAAACAGCTCGAACTGTAATAGACACGTTTCCATGTCACAGTAAAACACGAACCACAACTACAAATACAGACTACTGAAAAAATAAGAGATAACAGCATAGGAAAACTCAAGGGCTGCAGCCAAAGCTGTACTTATTATTACAGTAATAATCTTAGATGTTTTTCTTATTAAGCAAGATGAAAATAAAAACAAATACTTTGACCATTAAACTCAGCAAGTCAGCAAGAAACAGGAAGGGTACGGAGAACAGGGGGAAGGAAATAATGGAAATAACAGCACAAGCACACAGTCAGCAGACCTCCTAATAAACGTGCCCGGGCTCTCTGGAAGGACAAATAAAATATTCAAAACCAAGAAATCTAATCAAGGAAAAATGAGACCAGAATAGGACTGAGAATAAAGACATAATCACAGATGCGAAGGGGATTTACACCCTCTTAGAGGTTTCTATGAACAACTCTGCTAAATATGGAAACTGCGTAAAATCCATAATGTTCAGGGAAAACATTTAAACGGGCTGAAGAAAATCTAGAAAATGCAAATAAACCAGAAACTCTTACCAAAAAAAATTGAAAAGTGTTGCTAAAGACCCAGCCCAATGACGATGCCGGGACCAGAAGGTTCTACAGCCGAGTTTTCCAGCCCCTTTGGGGACACGTAACCGTGCTGTGACTTAACTGGGGAGTGGAAACAATGTCCCCTCGTCCCCGTCTCTCTCTCGCACACACAGCCACACAGGAATGGAAAAGAGAGAACACACTCCAGAAAGAAAGAGATACATTTAAAAATATATTTCTGCTTATAATATGATTACCTACCTGCAAACCCCACAAAAAAGCTATGGAAAGTAATGAGAACTGAGCAGTGTCATATTACATAATAAAATATTTAAAATTCACTATTTTATCAGAAATACCTAGTTAATAAATGTAATAGAAAATTACCCCTAATTTATTATAACATCCCAAGCGCAAAATACCCAGAAAAAGTTTTAACAAGAAACGTGCAGGACCTGTAGGGTGGGGCAGAAAACCTAGAAAACTTGACTGAGGTCGAGCAAACTGGACCTGCAGTGGGAACAGCGTGGGGGGCGGGGAGGAGAGACCCTACCCTGCAGGGACGGGCGCGGGGTGTCCGCACGGAAACGAACGCCGTGGGAACGTGTCTTTTCCGCGTCCCTGAGAGACGATACGAAGATGCTCGTGAGAAACCCTCTGCACCCACCGAAGTCTGAACCCACGTGGAGGCTGAGCCGACTGGCGCGAGGAGGGAGCCGTGGCTGCCGGCGGAGGCCAGCGGGCAGTCCAGCGGGCTGAGACGGGATGGCCCAGGAGGGCCTGGCGTTCGCACGTGAAGTGGCTCCGTGTGGGTGCGGAGCCCGGGCGCCTCTGCTCCAGGGACTGTGCACCCATGGCTCCGCACTGACTGCTCAGGGCAGGGCGGGGTCCCCCACCCCAGGCCCCGCTTGGGGGTGACCTGCCAGGCCCAGAGAGCCCCCGCCCATGCCACACGTGAGGACGCGCTGCACCGTGGGCGGGCGCATTGTCCAAAGTTTCTGTCCCACTGCCACCAGCTTGTCCTCTGGCTTCAAGTTGAAAAAGAGGAGGGTGGCTTCTGCACCTGTCAAAGACCGCAGAAGACGGTCTGCCCGGCAGACTGGACTCAGTGGCCCACGCTGACCCCCTGGGTCATTTCTAAATCCTCAACACACGTCTTCAGAGAAGGGGTTTCCGTGGTCACCCTCAGAAGAGCTTGGGGGGCCCCAGTCTTCACCGCCGTCAGTCACCCACCCGTGGGCCACTGGGAAAAGAGCCGCACACCTTCCAGAGAAAGGCTCCGGCCCCGGTCCAGCCAGGAGACGGCCCCAAAGGCCCGGCTGCCACACCCCGGTGGCGCCTCCCGCCGCCACACACGGACACGCTGGGTCTCAGCGTTCCGACCCGACCCACCCGGCAGGCAGAACACGCAAACACCAGGGTTTTTCCTACTTCCTGTCAATTAACCAGAGAAGCTGGTCATTTAATTTTATATACTAGCTCCAAGTCACAGCCGGTGACTGGAGGGCCCGAGGGGTTTCTCAGGGACTTTCTGAATCTGAGCCGCCGGCCGCAGACGCCCACAGGCACGGGTGGGCCGTCAGGATGGATGAGTGAGGAAGGAGACGGCACGGGACAGTCTCGGTGGTCAGGGGACATTAATCTCCAGGTGTGAGACCTGCTTCCTTTGAGGAGTGAATGTCACCCTTTCTGGTCACCACACCGCGTTTGTCTGGTTAATGTCCCGTAACCCGGGCTCTAGGATTGACCCCATAAGCGAGTGTCGCTCTGGTGGGTCTCTGCTCTTCGGCTTTTCTGAGCAGTGCAGGCCACAGACACCTGTCCTCTGACCCGTTCACAGACACCGGCGTTCCCTGAACCCACAGGATTCTGCACACCATCCGGGGTCAGCTCTCCCCTTGAGGTCAGTGTCACATATAAAGGCCTTCCCGGGCATCTGCACAGGCCAGCCCCTGAGTAACATGCGCTGGAGGGCGAAGACAGTTACGGCGGGGCCTCTGCCCTCCCCGAGTCTGCGCTCCGTTAGGGGAGGGAGGCTGCTGAGGGGTGGCCCAGGGACGCACGGCAGCCAGGCGCTTGCTGCGGGCTCTTGAGGGTGGGGCACAGAGCAGCCTTGGGCAAGGGACAAGCAGTTGTCAGGTGAGACACGCACGAGTGGAGGGAGCCGCAGTCGCCGTGACAACAGGTTAGATGTGAGAGGGGAAGATAGACGGTTGCTACAGGACATCAGAACTGTCACTCCTCTCTGGGAACTGGATAAGGCAGGAAGACAGTCTGCGCTACACTTGTCATCTCTGGAAAATCTCCAACGAAGACTCTGGTCATTGGCATGTGACCCCCGAAGCTCCCGCCACACCGAGGGTGTATAAAGGACTCGGGGACAGGAGATGAAAAGAGAACCTGTAAGTGGGGCTTCTTACAAAAAGCCCAGGGGCGACTTCGACACCCCTCTCCCAACCACGCCTGGAGACAGGAGAGAACCCTTCCACAGGGTCCCTTGGGGAGCTTGCTGTGCCCACGGCCAGGGCACGGGGGCTGGCGTCCGCCTCCTCCTGGGAAGCCCAGGGGCACAACTTCCGGGCCAGCCCTGTGCCCCAGCGTCTGCTCTGTCGGGGAAAGGCCTGCCCGCCGGGCCTGGTCACTCCGCCCTGGGGACGAGCAGAAACGAGGGCCGAGCGCCGCCGGCCAGGGGGGGACGCAGCACCTGCTTCACGGAAAATCCCTTCCGAGAAGAGCCCGCTAAGGCAGCCCGCAGAGCAGCCAGGGCCGTGGCCCCGAGCCCTCAGCTGTTCCTTTTGCCTCCTCCAGTGGCAGGGCCCAGAAACATGGCCTTGACAGTGAGGAGAGAGGTGAGCCTGAAGGCAGGTTCTGGAGCGTCCCACCTTCCACGGGTCAGGGGGACAAGTGGGGGGATGGGGGATGGAAGTCAGACTCGTGGGAAAAGTTGGGAACTAACTTACATAGACTGGCTTCCTGAATTGCTGAGCTGAGACTGCTGTGTGAGGCAAGGAGGGAGGTATCAGCCCAGCAGGCGGGCTCACAGGGGCAGACGGAGCGGCCTGGAGCCAGGCGGCTCGTCCCCCCTGCTCCTTGCTCCCTGCCCTGGGCGTGGCGCTGAGGCCTGGAGCAAGCGGGGCTGGAATGCCAGGGAGCACCGGGCGCGCTTTGCAGGGGTGCGCAATCTCAGTGTTTGCAGAACATGTTCGTGGAAAACAGAAGAAATGAACTTCCAAGTCCATTTAGTGAGCGGGGCGGGGCCTGTGGAAGGGAGCGGCCGTCTCTCAAAGTAGCCGTGCAGTTTCCTGACTCTGACGACTGCGTAACAGTCCACTTAACCGCGTGCTGTCGGCTGGACGCCGGTTCCCCCGGATTTTCCACCATTGTAAGTGACGGCGTGAGGAACATCCTCGGGCACAGATCCTGGTGGTCCCCTCTGACTGCGTCCTGTGGTGACAGCAGCAGGAGACCCCTGAGCGAGTGAAACGTTTGAGGCTGGTGACACACGATGCCAGTTTCCCCAAAGCCGAGCACCAATTTATCACCCCGTCTGAGAGGGAGGTGCAATCCCCCTCCCTCCCACACTGCCAAGCGGGGGACGTGCGATAGCTGAAAACCTTTTCTAAAATGATCAGAGATAAATGGTGTGTCGAGGTCTCAATTTGTATCCCTCTGAAATCTCGTGAGAACAAATAATTTTATATGTTGGCCAAATGTACTTCCTCTCTTATGACCTTTCGTGTGCTCCTTGTTGTTCTACATTTTTCACATCAATTCATACCTATACTTTGTATAATAAAGAAAAAAGAAGGAAAGAGAAGAGAGAGGGACTGAGGACAAAGGCCGCTTTTCACGGAGGCAGGAGCCCGCCGAGCGCCGCCTCCTTCCACACCACAACGCGCCTGCGGCCCCCGCCTCTGCCTGACTGCAGGCCCCCCTACCTGGCCGGGGGGACCTAGCACAGCTGGCTTCTGGGGCCCGTCCTCCCTGCCTCCCCGACTTTCTTACTAGTTTTTGTTTCCTGCTAATCCCGTTCGTGGCCTCGGAAGTCACCCCTGACCCCCAAGCTCAGACAGCCCCCCCATTTTGTCGCAGTTAGAGCTCACAGTGTTCTAGCACCAGCTGGGTGTGCCCAAGCTGCTAAAATTTTTTGAGGAGATAGGAGGGCAGGTTGGGAACGGAACGAGCAGGGGCTTGGCCATCCACGCCCCCAGCTCTGGAGACAACGGCAGGCTGGCTCGGATGAGAACCGGGGTCTGGGCCTGGTGGAGAGCCTTGCGCGTGGCCTGAGCACCGTCCCCGGAGACTCGGACACAGAGTGGACAAGGCACCTGGACAAAGACTCCGCGGTAGAAGCAGAAAATACAGAGGAACTCCGAGCGCCGGGCACGTGGGTGGTCTGTCTCCCCGTGGACCCCGCCCCACACACCTCTTCTCTGCTTTCCCCCTTCTGTGCTCCTCGTTCTGTGGTTACTGTGCCGGGTTCCAACCCTGTAAGGAACGCATGGCCCTGACTGCCCGCTCCTCTCCGACCAGGAACGTAAGTGCCCCGTTAACCTTTGGGGGAGGTCTGGCTCTGCTCCCGCAGGGCTGAAGGCTGGACTGCCTGCTGTGCCCGTGGCCTTGGCTCAGGAGGTTGGCCCGAGTTAATGGGAGGTCAGCACGTGAGGGCAGAGCTCTCGTGGGTTGCATGGGGAGGAGGCATCACGGGTTTCCACGGACAACGCTCTGGCTCCTTGCCTCGGGGGCTATTTACAGCTGCGTGCGCTTCCCCCCTCTGACCAGTGGGGAAGCCCAGGGACCAAGCAATTCACACTGATGGTTTGAGAGGTGGAGGGTGGTTCCTCGTGACGTTTCTTCTAGCAGAGATCATGGCCCAGGGAAGCGAAATAGAGGGGAAAACTCCACTAGCTACCGCTCTGTAACCAGCAGCGGGGCTTCTTCCGCAGTGTCCTCAGCGAGGCTGGACTTCCTTCCTCTACTGCAAAATCTGAGCAAAGGGTCCGCTGGCCACGTCCTCCGGGTGAGTTGGTCGAACAGCAGCACCACGACCTGGGTGATGTGAGACTTCTCAGAGCTCCCGGGAGGGGGCGGGACCACCCAGTAGAAGCCCGGATTTCCGTGGAATGGTTTACAGATACCACCTACTGCACCCTCAGGTCAGGACTTTAAGGCAGACAGGATGACTCCAGCAGGTATGGAACCCCACCCGAGGCGGGGCGACTGGTCAGCACAACACCACGGACACACGACGTCCTCCTCGTTCCAGAGTCCATCTCCAGTTCTGACGCCACCACCTGAGCCAGCCCTGCCGCGCGGCCCACAGACATGCCGCAGCAGAACCTCCCCGAATGCAAACAGACGCAGGAGCACCTCCAGGTGGGTGGGGTTTCCTGGGCCCCTCCCAGCAGCCGGGGGTGCCTGTAAAGTACCAAGGACATGCAATGAGAAAGCACTGTCCACAGGAACATGCCAGAAGCAGAAACCCAGATTACTTCGTAAGGTCAACGAGCCCCTCACTGCTCCCTGAGCCCGTCTCCCTGGTGCGCAGGCCAGGAGCACCGGTCCCCGCCCCGGTGCCCAGCACCACTCCTGCAGGCGGCCAGGCAGGCGTTCCCACAGCACGTGTGGGTGAGCCAACATGCCCGTCCAGAACCTGTGTGCTCCTGTGGCTGGAGGCCATGTCGACCAGCTGCTCTGGCCTGGCCTTGTGGGGCTCAGTGCGTGACGTTCTCAGAAGGCCCTGTGTGAGCGGGCGCTCTCAGGCCAGCACCCTGGGTTCCAACGGCCCCTCCGAGACACTGCTCCCCTGTGCACGCAGGGCCGCCTCTGGCTCCCAGGGCACCACGGACCCTTTTGGGCGGGACAGACAGGGCTCACGCCTGCTCTGTGGTGCTGGCTCTCCCTCCCGGCCTGGCCGGGGCACCCATACCTGCCATCGCAAATACCCGATAGTTTAGTTCAAAGCACCCGATATTTTTTTAGATTTTGGAGGGGATCTTAGAATCAGAGGGGTGAGCTACGCACCTCCATGCTGCAGGCACTCGTCGTGACTGGTCGGGGCCAGGCCCTCCATCTTTATTTTTGTCCCCCACCCCAGCATTGTACGCAGCAAAGTGGAAAGGTGTTCGCAGTGAACATCTGGGCGCCTACCACCGAGACTTCACCTTAACGTGTTACTGAAGCTTCTTTACCCATCGACCCAAACTCCTGCCCGTCAGTCCACCCATTTCAGGAGACACATTTAAAGTAAACTGCAGACTTCAGTCTACTTCCCTCTAAATACTTCCACAGCTACTTCAAAGTTTGTTTTTGTTTTTTCATTCCCATTGGGAATGCGTGTACAGTGAGATGCACAGCCAGTAAACGCTGGGACAAATACATACACCGACAAATGCCCAGCCTCTGTCACGACACAGAACACCACTGCCACCCCAAAGCTCCGGGTGTCCCCTTCCCATTCGTCCTCCCTGCCGCTCCTCAGAGGCAGCGGCTGTCCTGAGTCCCTCCCACTCACGTGGGCGGAGGGCTGCTTCCACCACGCGTGGCGTTTGCCGGCTGCGTGTGCCCACATCACTGGTGCGCTCCTTCATCGCTGAGCAGTGTCCCCTGGTCGGGACACACCAGTACTTGTTTATTTGTTCTCTGAGGCCATTTAGCCTTTTGAATAAAGCTGATTTGAATAAGTCTTAGTGCAAATATATGTTTATGTTTCTCCCTAATAAATACCCGGGAGGGGAATTGGTGGGTCACTGGCTAGGTGTACGCTTAGATTTACTTTTAAAGAGCCAGAACTTTCTTCAGAATGGCTGCAGGCACTGTTTTACCTGGCTGCCCGCAATGCCCGAGCACCTGACTACCCCGTGCCCTCGCCAGTGTCTGGTGGCGTCGGACGGGACCCTGGCGTTCCGGCTGCTGACGGGCACCACCCCATTCTCTCCCGCTGCAGTTTCCACGTGCGTTTCTCTAACAACTAGTGTGTTGAGCACTGTTCCGTGGGTCTATGTTCTTTCGTGAAGTATCTGTTTAAAATTTTTGTCCATGTCTGTAATTGGGTTATTTGTCCATATATTATTGAATTGTGGAGATTTTAAATATATTTTTTTACTTTAATCTTTTGTGAGATATGGTTTACACATACTTTTTCAATATATATATTCTACATATATCTTTTCCAGTCTGTGGCTTGCTTTGTATTTTCTTAGTGGTTCCTTTTGATGAGCAGAAGTATATGGTTTTAATGATACATAAATTATCATCCTTTTTTATGATTATTGTTCACTGTGCCCTCACAAAGAAATGTTTGCCAAACCCAAGTTCACAAAGATATTCTCCTGTTTCCTACTAAAAGCTTCATGATTTTAGCTCGACTATCTAGGTCGATGGTCCTTAACACACTTTGGGTCCGGTGTAAGGTAGGAACTGAGGCTTTTTTACAGATGGATATCCAGCTATTCAAACACCACTTGCTGAAAAGTCTTCCCTTTCCCCTTTAATTGTATCAGCGACTGTGTCAAGAGCCAAATGACTGTATAAATGTGAGTTCATTTGTAGCCTTGCTCTCTTCTTTTTCAAAAGTATTTATTCATTTTTATTACTACTCTCCAAGCCCATTTCTTTCCCCAAACACGAGATGCCTTGGAATGTGTTCAAAGTCTAATCTGTAAATGTTCTTATAAAACATGTGCTATTTAATGTATAGACATTTTTAATTTATGCACATGGCATTGAGCCCTTTCTCTTAATTGCATTTACACTTTGAAAAGTAGACGTGAGGCTGTGACGTGAGTGTGTCCTGCGAGCCGCCAGCACCGCTGAGAGGGTCCCGTTTGGTGCGCAGGAGCTCCGCCTCTCCGCTCCGCAGGGTGGATGCCCGCTCACCGCCAGCCCCCTGCGCAGACCGGTGCTGCGGCAACACGACCAGCCATGTGGCTCCTGTGGACCCGGGGAAGGATCCTTCGCTGTCGGCAAGACGGCGTTTCCTAAAATCTGTCTCTCCCACTCACAAACCCCTTTTATGGCACGAACTCAGCACCCCTCACATTGATCGGGGCCAGAGTCTTCCTCCCTGGTGGGCCTCTGTCACTTCCTCAAGTGGCCTGCAGGGGACAGGAAGCCACACGCACATGTGTGACGGTTCCTCGACCCTGCAGCCACTGATGCTTGGGAATCAGCAACCGTGCTGAGTGGGTGCCGTGTGGCCACATGGAGATGCACAGGCAGAAATTTGGCTCAACAGCCTCAACCAGGGTTCTAGCCCGATGGTGGAGCAACTGCCAGGGGAGAGAGAATTTCTGCTGGTTCTAGCCTGTCCCAGCTACGCTGTGCCCCCAGCCTTTGAGCCCCCCCCATGATGCCAGAGGAAACAGAGATGCGCTTTCCCGGCCAAGATCTTCCCACTTGAAGATGGGTGAACAGCATCACGATTATCGTTTGAAGCCATCGGGTAGGCAATGGCTTGTTGTGCAGAAAGCTGGCCACATCCACAGGCCTGGCTCGTGCACCTTGATTGAGGCATCCAGACCCCCCCGGGGGGCTGCAGGACCACTCCCGCCGTCATGCCCCAGGGCCTCGGTCCTCCCTGCTTCCACAGGCCTCTTCCTGGTGCTTTTGAGCAGGTCTTTGTCTGTTGATTAGCTTGGGGGCTTCCCCTCTGTAACTCGTCTGTTCTCGTGCCTTCCCCACTCTCCTACCAGGTCGCTGTCTTTCTACTTGTTTCATAGTCTTGACACGAGTCCTCACCACCTTGAGACATTGCAGACACCTGCTGTGCCCCGTCATCTGTCTCTCAGCTGAGTCGGCTGTGCTGTGGGCAGGACGTGTGACAGGACAAGACACTCTGTGAAGGAGGAGCCCCGCCGGGGCCCTCACTGTCCTGAGCACCTTAGAGCAGTTTCCAGTAATAGTTCCTCACATTTTTGTACAATGTTTTCCCGTTTGAAACACATGGGCATATATATGTATGAACTTATTTAATGATTAAAACAACCCTAAAACATAGTTTTTATCACCCACTTGCCCGTTCTGCAGCTTGGTAAATGGGAGTCCCGCGGTTTGAAGTGCTCTGTCCAAGGTCACGCGGCTCTCACCTGTCGTGGGAAGAGACACGCACCCCATCCTCTGGGAGGCCGTGCAGCAGGGCTGTGGAGCTCACACCGAGTCAGGTGGGGCCTGGGGGGCCCCGGCACCCCAGGAGAGCAGGTGGCTGCTGGGGCCTCGAAGTGACTCAGCCCGAGAAGCAGGGGGTCGGGGCAGCCCCTGCCTTTTTCACAAGCTCCAGGCTGGCGAGTCACTTCTCCTGGTTAGGCCTCAGCGTCCCCGTCCGTAATACCACACAGGAACAATGACAATGACGTTGTAAACGCATCATGCAGTTTGTAAAAGAAGTGCTGTGTGCCAGTTTCATCCTAAACATCTGAGGAGTCCTCACCAGCGGGAAGAGCTTGGGTACGGCAGGGCGTCGAGCTGGGTCCGAGTCCCGAAAGGCTGTGTGACTTCAGGGAAACCACTTGGCCTCTCTGGGACTCGGACTGCTCCTGAGGCCCTTTCCAGCTTGGGGGTCATGCTGACCCTGGGACGGGGCCAGAGACCACTCCAGTGAAAGGGCAGGTGTGGGGGGGGCAGTGTCTGTGCACTGCTTGGCCCTCGGGACTGAGCATGAATGTCTCTGCTACAGAGGACAGGGTACGCGGGGGGGCTGGAGTGTCTCAGTCCAGCTGAGTCCAGCCCTGAGGGACCCACGGCCAGGGCGCCCTTCTCCGGCCTGCAGGCCACTGCCACGACCTGTTCCCACTGCAACACAACATCCAGAGCCACCTGGGCCTGGCAGTTTGTCACCACTACGAGCCTCGTATCCTGACTCCCCAGCACTATCAATCTTGGGAAAACGCATTGCCAGGCCTAATGAAAAAGGGAGGGCCACCAAGGAGAAGGTGTCCACACCTCAGGCTGACAGTTGTCAGGCAGGCCAGCAGCGGCACCCTGCTGGGGACAGAGCTGGATGAACAGAAGCAGTGAGAACTCGGGGCCCGGGGCCCGGGGTGAGTCCCTGCCTGCTGACAGCAGGTGGCCCCACTGTGTGGCAGGAAGGAGGACCGGACAGGACCCCCCGGGACCCGGAGCGGACGCCCCCAGGGGCACGGAGGGGCAGCGCGCTCCCAAGGAGAAGTGCCTTCGGATCAGGGCGCCTCTCGGCCGCAGAAACGCCCTGAGAGCTGGGCTCCCGCCCCTGCCCTTCCCGCGGGTCCCCCGACCTCGCTGGGGGGTGGCGGGTGCTCCCAGGGCCACGCGCAGGCAGCACATGCAGGCAGCACACGCAGGCCGGCCTCAGGCCTTGGCTGGCCCAAAGCTTTCACTTGGACCACAGAATGTTCGAGTTTTTTGAATTAGTTATAAAATGTGAAATTAGGATAATCCGTGAAAAGAACCATATTTTCAATTTCTCTCTTTTTTACTTAAAAATTTTTAAATCGATTCTAGAGAGAAGGGAAGGGAGGGAGAAAGAGAGGGAGAGAATCATCAACGTGAGAGAGAAACACTGATCAGTTGCCTCTCACAGGTGCCCTGACCTGCCCTGTCCCGGGAGGGTCCGGTCACCTCGTTCCTCAACTTCCCCGGAGGGGCAAGTACAGACCTGGGCATGAGATGGGGCCCTGCTGGCTTCGCACTCGGCGAAGCCCCGCCCCCCCCAGCCGGCCCCCAGGCAGGCAGCCCCCGGCTTCCCGCCCACCACGGCGGCCTCTGCCCTGGGAGCGGGACTGAAGATGTTGGTGTGACTGGTGCCCAGGCCTCCGCCAACACGGGAAGCCAGGCCGGAGACAAACGGCACCTGTGTCTCCAAACACAGGCTGGAGGGTCGGCAGCCCGCGGTCCCCCACGGCCCCCCACGGCCGCGCTGGAGCCCGTCTCAGAGCAGGTGGGTCTCCACCTGCCCTCCTCCCACCGCCCAGAATCCCAGGTGTGCGTTCTCAACCCAGATGGGCTAGAGGCTCGTCACACTACGAGCTCATTTGTAACACAAGGCACCTACTACGAATCCACTCCTCATGCGAAATCACCGATTTACGGCGAAGCTCCGAGTTTAGAAAACAAGGCTGCGCCAACGCCATGACTGCGTGCCCGCGCCCAGAGCCCCTGTCCCCGCACAGGCTCCCGACGCGCTCGTCAAGTGGAGTTTTTCTCTCGGCCTTCTTCTCCGGGTACTTTTAAGCTCAGGGACAGAGAACATGTCTTCATTAGAAACATTAACATTCACAGGCTGTAGTAAATTTTGACAGTGAAAAGGTCTCTGTAACCTTTAGTTGTGCAGAAATTTACTTCCCAAGAAAATTACATCTGGCACTGTCTTAATTAATGCTAGCTTTCTTTTCTGAAAATTGTGGGCTTGTCAGTAAAAAAGGCAGAAAAACCTGAATTTAAAAGGCTGGACACAAAAGACGACGAGAAATAAAGCTCCGTGAGATTTCATAATATTGCTCTGTTTCTGCTCCGCAGGAAGGAGATGAAACGGTCTCATTCGATTTTGCCAAATGCCCGCACATACATGTGATGTAGAATTGATTTGCATTTTCCCTCTTTTGTCTCTGAGTTTAATCATGGACAGCATGCTTGGGAAGGTATTCTATTTTAAAAGCAATAGGTCAAATAAAATCTATACCTACGAGGGGAAAAAAATAACGCGTGACTTCATTTTTCAGCTTCTCTCTCACCGCCCGCGTTCGCCGCAGCTGCCGCAGGGACGGAGCCGTGTCTCCTCGCGTGACTCTGGATTATCTGACTCTCTCCTTCCCTGGTGTGAAATGGGCTCCATGTAAGATGGGAGGATCTGGCTTCCCGTTCGAATATTTCTATTTTATGTGGCTCAGACATCTGTTTGGACAGCAAGATGCTTTTGCTTTTCTTGGGGTTGAGCGATCCCTTTGGGCCCATTCCCTGTTCCCTGGCCCTGTGTCTGGGGCACGCGGCACCGCCTTCCCCGGCCCGAGGAAGCAGCCTCACACGCAGCCCCAGGCAGCCCGTTCTCTACACCACAGTGACGTGAAACAGGCTTCTCACCGCGTCTCGGTCCTGTGGCGCGTGGGGGCCAGTGCAGACCGGGAAGGAGGCGCACGGCCCCGGGGAAGCTGTCGCAGCCCAGACCACCTGCACCCCACGCCGCGCGGCAGAGCTGGGGCTCACCCCCAAGCCTCCTGGGCTCGGTTCCCACCGCTGCACAGAGCACCCCGGCCAGCTCCCCATTCCCTTGGAGCGTGATGCCTACGGGAACAGGGATGTTGTCATCGTTCTCGGTTTTGCGCCACTGTGGAGTCTCAGGCGATTCTGAGTGGCCCCAGCCCTGTAAGGCTGGGTCCCCTCCTCTCCGTCTCCAGAGGTCGCGTGCCCCGAATGCCGATGTGACAGTCCCCTTTTACCAGACAGCGGGCCTCAGGCTTCATCAAGCCTTCATGCTGACTGGGATTTAATTATGTGGTTTTATCTCCATTATACTTTTGTTTATGGTTATTTTATATTTATGGTAAGCGCTATTAGTTTTCTATTTATGATAATGATATAAAGCTCTCTTTAAAAATTAAATCTGTTAAGTACAAAATGCACATGAATTGAATAAAAGCACTCGGTGAAACGCAGGGCGGACAGTGGCTCTGGGCGTGGCCCACGTGGGGGGGGCAGGCGAGCGCGGGAGTCCAGGTGGGAACCTGCTGCGGCCGGGCTCCCGCGAAGCTCCATTTGGCCCCAGGATGTTCCTCAGCCTTCCAGGAGCTTTTTCCACGAAAGCATCCACTCATGGAATTTAAATGTGCTCATCAAACACTGGTCTGCCTCTCTTCCCCCTCAGTAGCCCCCCATGTTGGGTGCTAGAGAGAGGCCCCCCGGGGCAGAGCACTGTGAGGCAGGTGAGGCGCACTCCAGACACAAGGGCTGTTCACACAGAGCGTGTGCGGCGCTGACTCCCTGGTGCAACTTGATAAACTGGAGCACACTCACACACAACCGGTGGGGTACGCGTTCTCGGGTTTCCCACCGTGCAGCATCGCGCGCCGGACCAGCGGGCAGGCTGGGGCAGAAGGCGTCACAGCAGAGAAGAAGGTGCTTGGCGCTGCTGTGTGGGAGTGCGTTTGCTTCCCCAGAAAGACGGCAACTACCCAGGCCTGCCGAGTGCACTGGGGAGGGAAGGGGCCGCGGGGGCCCACGAGGGTGTGGAGGAGCCCTGGTGGCTGGGAAAACATGGGGACAGGCGGACCTCTGGGGGGTCAGGGGAGAACTGGGGGGACCGATGGGGCCAGAAGAGGTCCGTGGTGGTCGGTGGGGTGACAGGGCCACAGGAGTCATGGGACTGTGAGAGCCGCAGGACATGGCGAGGGGGGTGGGGCCTGTCAGCTGGAGGGCCACCAGGGCCCCAGGCAGACCGCGGGCACAGGCGTCCACGCCTCCGGGACCTCTGACTGCCAGCTTCCTGTCTGCCTCCTCGAGCCCGACCTGCCTGGCTCATGACTGCTTAGGAGACTAAACACTGTCTATTTAAAAAGTTAGCGAGAAAATAAGTAGCAGAGACGGTAGGTAGAAAATAGATAGGGGAGGGCAAGAATAGTATGGGAAATATAGAATCTAAAGAACTTGAGACACGTGGTCATAAACTAAAGGAGGGAATGGTGGGGGAGGGGGTGCAGGGTGGAGGGGAATGAGGGGGGTAATAGAACAACTGTAATGGCATAATCAATAAAATATATTTTTAAAAAGTTAGTGAGAAAACCAGAAGATAGAAAACCTGAAGATATGAGTCAATTATTAATGTGAGACTTGGCCTGAGGGTCCTAGAAATGAGAGTGAAAGGGGCCTACAGACCAAAGGTGTCAACCTCATTTTCACCGGGGGCCACATCAGCCTTGCAATTGCCTTCAAAGCCCCAAATGTAGAGCTCCTTGCCCCCAGTTAAGGAGCAGTTACATGCACACAGTCCTAAAATGACATTCGGCCCTTTGAAGGCCACCGCAAGGCTAATGTGGCCCCCGGTGAACATGAGTTTGACGCCCCTGCTGTAGACTGTCCGCCCAAACGTGGGTGTGCACGCAGGTCACCTGGGGTTCTGGTGGAAATGCAGGTGGGGGCTGGGAGGGGCTGGAGAGCCTGCTTGTCTTTGAGAGAAATGACACTGGACAACTGGGTGCTCCCAGACTGCCAAAGGGGGTCGATAAAGACGCAGGCGGAGATGAGCTCCGTCTGTCCCGGAAATGAAGACACTGACCGCCGTGCCAGAGCCATCGCCGTGGGAACCAGCACAGACTCTCACACAAGGTCGGGGCTGGGCAGGAGCAAGGCCACATGGGGAGATGCTCCAGGCCCCCCATTCGGGGCCTCGTCATCCCTCCGTGGAAAGAGGCTCTCACAGCCGCTCTAGGGTCTGGTTCCCCAGAGACACGGCACCTGGAGCGGCTGGCTTTCCTGTGGCGACATGTCTCATGGCTCCGTCTGAATGGAACTTCTTTCCCCAAGTACCTTCTTCACTTCCTTCCAAGTTGCCCGAAATGCCATCGTGAGTATGACCTTCCTTCAGGAACAAAGGGAGCCCCTTACGGAGTGTAGCCCTGGGGACAGCACCCCTAGGTCTGAGCTTCTGTCACCAGACTGTCCTCAACCACAGCCTGGCAGGGTCCAGGGAGGCTGCAGGGGGCAGAGAGCAAGACTCGCCCTGCTCTGACCAGCTGCCAGCTGCAGAGGGTCCTGGGAGTCACGAGCAGCCCAGCCCTCCGGGCCTGCTGGGTTGAGGCGCTGCACCTCGATCACGGTAACCCCTCCCCCGCCCGAGGGCTGCTGACCCAGTGCTCTAACGAACCCAGGCCAGGCTGTGCGCCCAGCAGAGGGCCCAATGGGTGCTCCTGGGAACTGGGAACCCCTGGAACCCAGTACCTGGAAAGCCCCCTTTCCGTGACATGGACTGAAGGCTTTAAACTTGAGATCCAGGCCTTCCCGGCACCGGTGGGTGGATTCAGGGTTCACTGCAGGCCCACAGCACGGACGTGAACTACTGTGAGCGTGCGTGCATTTCCACTCTCATCACGCTCTCTAAGGGCTTTTGATAATGAGACAAATGAAACGAAACCCCTTGAATCTGCAGAAGCGTCAAGGAAGGGCTGAAGAGCGGGCGGACTCATCAGGTTCAGGTGACGGGGCTTCTTCCAAAAGCCGCTCTGCCGTTTCCAACCCGCACCGTCGTCGGAGAAGAGGGCAGCAGGCAGGTTCTTCCCGGGGAACCTGGGGTTCCTGCCTCAGTGGGAATCCCGGCCCCCACCCTCCCCAACACCCCCGTGTGAGGGGGGGACCTTGCGTGCTTCCCACTCCGTGTGGCCTGGCCTGCGGCTGCCACCTCCCTGCGGCTGTGTCCATCCGAGGCTCAGCTGCTCTCTGTGACACGGGTCCTGGGTGGCCCTGTGGCCCCTGTGCCGTGTGTTCTGGCTGCTCGTGCGTGGCACACGTCATTTCTACCCTGTGCCAGGCTGCATGAGGGCCGGAGGGGAACGATACATTACCACGTTCTTGCCTAACAGTCGGTAACACATGACGCTTGTATTTGCCCCAAGATAATGTACAAATACGTTCTACAGGGTTCCCTAATGATAATCATGATATTTCATTCTCCTTGCCCTTCTAATAAAGGTAACAGCCAAGCATTGTGATTTTTTTTGAACTGTTCCCTGCGAGTGACATTCAGTTCGGAGAATCTAATGTCAGCAAGAAATCCATATATACCCCCGAAGCCGGGAGAGGCCCCCCGTTTATTTTTAGGTGAGGCCGAGTCGGTCACGCTGTCCTAATCGGAGGGTGGCTCTCATCTCTGTGTAGGGCTCCAGGGGGGAGAACACCTCCTTCAGGGGAGGGGCTTCTTCCAAAGAGAGCTGAGTCTGCTGAGCGAGGCTCGGCCTGGGCCCTCGGCTGGAGAATCAATTCATTAGCAGGTGCAGCACACACACGTTTCGGTTCCGTGCAGGTACCGGGCAGAAATCTGGTTTCTGCTGTTGTTTTTTCTCATGCCGATGTGTTTGTTTATCCACGTCCTCCAGCAGGGAGACTTGTCTGCAGGGGCAACTGCCCAACGAGCAGAGTGAGCACCCTGTCGTCACAAATGCCACCACCGGCACGTTCCACACCTCGCGCCCGGCTCCTCACCGGAAACTGACGTGGGAAATGGGGGCCGGCCCCCAAACCGGCAAAGGCGACCTACGCTGACACAGTGGGTGCCGCCGGGGATCGAGTCAGCAGGGCGTTTTTCATCCTCGTCATCAAAGTTCTTTGTCTTACTTGGAAGCATAATTGGTCAAATTGAGTTACTTTGATACATTTGGTTTTTTTAGTTTTTACCTTTTTGGAGAGGCCACACTTTTGGTCAGCAGATGTTGAGATCGCAGCGCACTGTGGCCTCCCAGGCAGACTGTCTGCCAGGTAGTGAAACCCGGGATCTGCTGTTTGTGCTGATGAGCAAAATCAAACCCTCTGAGAGCAGACCCAGTCCTCTGCAGGGCCCAGGGCAGCGGTCCTGGGGCGCCCTGGCAGGCCCGCGGCCCCGCCCTCTGGGAAGGAGACGCCCCAGGTGAGGGCGTCGCTGCGGTTTCGGAGTCTGGGTCTTTATCGGCAGCCCTGCGCACTCCTGTGATTAATCACACATTGGAAATTGACTGCAACGCAGCAGAAGCGAAGTTCTCAGTTACTCTCGTATAATAAATGGAAGCTCTATCCCTGGGCAGAATTGTCTTCAAGAGTCCAATTTGCCTTGTTAAAACTGTTGTTTATACAGTAGTTAGCAAAAACGCAAGTAATTACGTACAGAATTCACTCTAAGCAATTCTTTACTTCCTCCCATTCTTTATTGGTTTTCCATCTTCATTACCCAATATTTTGGTTGATCTCAGCAGAAACCTGACTGGTAAGATGTGGCCAGGACATGAGTCTTGCTGGCTTTCGAGATTCACAGAGAGCAGGTGGTCAAGGGAACGGGTCAGGTGGGACGCGCGGGCCAGCTACGGGGCTGTGTTTCTACGAGAACAAGGCTGGAAGGGCTGGTGTGTTGTGCTCCGTTTCACGGAGTAATATTTGCCTCTGGAGAAGATTTCTATCTATGTGTTTATTTATTTCTAAGCAGGAGCACAGTTTTGTACACACGTGTGGGGTGGCTGCCACATCTGTTTTGGCTGCTGTAACCAGAGGGACCTTATTTCATAAATGTCATCCGAGTCAGGAACACAGCTCTCAGGATGCAAATCATGTTTAAGTGAGTAAACACTTCAGTGGCCGTGTGCCCTGCACAGGAGGGGAGGGGCCCCGGGCGGGGTGCAGCCTGTCCTTGGAGAGCCCGTCTGGGTCTGGGTGGAGGGGAGGCTGGCTGGAGGCTCCAGTGGGACAGGAAGCAATGGGATGAGAGCGGTGCTGAGGGGAAGCCCTCTCGGCAAACCCCTGCTTCCCGGAGGCCCCTGCGCGCCCTCCCCAGAACAGACACCTCATCCATATCTATCAGGAGAGACCTAATTATAGAGCTCGGAGATTTTAATGGCACAGGAAAATTTAAATGCAGTGGAAAATATGAATATTCCTAAGCCAGCAGTCAAAATAGAAAATGATTGGCTTCAGAGCCAATGAATTATAATTTCGGAGCGGGCCCTCGGAGGCGGAGCTTTGCGCACGCAGGCAGGAGCTGAGGAAGCCCACCTCTGTGTCCTGCCCGCACGGCCTTGGTTCCCGGGGCTGCGGCCTCGCGGTCCCCTTTACTCGAGGCAGGCTGCAGGGAGCGACAGAGATAATGCTGGGTCCTGGGGTGAGCAGCGCCCAGCCCAGGGAGCCAGCTGTGTGCGCCCTGCATTTGAAAGGCCCTGACTCCACATCCCAAAGCCACACGGTCCTCTGAACTGAAGCCTCTCCCCGCAGGGACGGTCCATGGGTCCTTGGGGACTCTCCCGCCAGGCCCCAGGCACCCGCCCGTGGGGCTCCCTCGCCCCCGGGAGCGTCCCTGTGTCTCTACCTGCAGGGGAGAGGAGGATGCTGCCCATGCAGCCCTCAGACTGGAGAGTCAGCCCATAAATCCTGCTTTATTTTATGGACAAATAAATGCTGAGGTAAAATATTCCAGGACCGCAGTTGAATACTTGCCGTGGAACGGCGGTGACATTAATTTACGGCGCTGTGCCCTGAGAGGAAGACGGGAGGAGGGAGAGGGGCATTAAAAGAGAAAAATGCCCTTCCTTCGAGATTACCGGGCTGGGCCGCCCTCATTTTCAGCCGTCGTTAGCTGATTAGGACCTGATGACAGTGTGGCCCGTTCCGCTGGAACGGCTGGCCCAGGGACGCCCCAGAGGTAGGCTGCTGATTGAGATGGAGCTCGTGCTCTAGAACTGCAGACGGGGAGACCGGAGTCTGGGTGGGAGGCCAGAGCAGCCCGGCCGGGGCCAGGCCGGGGCCAGGCCGGGGCCAGGCCGGGCCGAGGGTCTGCTTGCCGGCTGTCCCATGAGCCTGGCAGCCCAGACTGTACCACTTCATCTCCACTCTGAGCACCGCTGATGGGCCTGTCAGAGGGGATAAAGCAAGCTTTCCTCCCGCCCCAGAGCGCTCTCCTGTGGCCACTGAGCAGTGACCACCTCGTAATCCCAGGCTTTAAAGACTGCACGGCCCCCTCCGAGGGCGTCACCCCAGAGGGCTCCCAAACCAGAACGCGGGTGGGACCCCAGGCAGCCACACCTTGCGGCCTGTGACCGTCTCTCCTGCCGGGTGTTCCATCAGCACTGGCGGCCATGCCTGTCCACACAGGGGTCGCAGCCTGGCTGGAGGCTGTGCTGTGTTCACAAGCTCAGTGGCAACAGTCTCGACCACATCCAGACGGCAGAAAGCACAGTCCTAGTCCTGTGAGCACTACCGGAACATTTTAGAGACCCACTCGCATGGTCCCCAGGGTGCAGACCTGCCTGCCTGGGGGGAGGAAAGGCGTGGAAGCCCGCATTGTCTTGAGGGGTTTTGTAAGGGCCACAGGCTTTTCAGGGCATGTGCCATCCATGGTCACATTCAGTGTCTCCTTACACTTTATTCAACTCCATTTAATGTAGCACAAGCTGCAGCTCAGAGGAGTGCAGCACCCAGTGCCCCACGGCCCGTGGGGGGCCTCCGTTCACCCACCGGAAACGGGGAAGCACAGGAGGCCGAGCCCTGAGTTCAGCACCTGCCGGTAACTCTGGCTGTGGTTGCCGCGGGTGTTGAGGAGCTGACTGTCAGCTGTCTTCTTGAAGCTCGGGTCCGCAGGAACAGGAGGGAACAGGACTTCTCCCCGTCACAGGAAGAGAACGCACTTTCTCCCTCACCCCCAGCCCCCACGCCTGTCACATCTGGACAACCAGACAGATGCTCAGGGCTGCCGGGTGACAAATCCACTCTCAAGATCCAGCTTGCTAAGTGGCAGCGGCCTTTTATTCCCTGATGTCTTTCCAGACCCTTGAAGGGATTAGCACTGGATTAGTCCGAGATGAGCCGGACTCTGCCGTTATCACCTGTTTAGAGGATAATGACATTATCTGCTTCGGCCCAGAAGGACCTCCTCACATAAGAGTGCTGTTCCCTTTGATCCTGAGAGTTGCAGAGAACCTATCTCAAATCTAAACAAACCCACTGAAGCCTCAAGTTAAGTGGTCAGAACATCCAGTGAGGAGAAACAAGATTCCATCGCCCCTTCCTGTTCAAGGCCAACAGTGCTTTCAAAGTTACATGCTCTGACTTTGAACCCGAGATCCACCTTGTCAGCTCCAGCAGTAGCCTCCCATTTCTCCTTTCCCGTGTACCACGCTTTAAAGCTGAGAGAGCTTTCAGCTATTTGGTAACTCAGACGGTTGGCATGACAGTTTGTGAGTCGGACGGGGACGTCTAGTGCCCACTGCAGGCGAGGGCACACAACGCAGGCTCAGGAAAGCCCAGGTTCTTGCCAGGTCTCGCATGGTTTTTAAGACCAGAGATAAAACCCAGCTCATCCGGAAAAGCCCAGTGGTTGTTCCACGGCCTGGAGCCATCTAAGGCCCGCCCTCCACACGAGAAGGCTTTCCTTAAAGCCGGTCTCCAATACGCTTCGCAGCAAAGAAGCTCAGACAGAGGTTCGGGAGGTCCTCGGCCAGAGTCCACTTCCCAAGCCCCATAGCTCCCGACGGTCTATGGGCTTCTATTTTTGATCATCATTATTGAAGTAAAACTCACAGGCTGGACAACTTGCTCTGAGTTGCCGGCCATCTGCTAAGTTTTAGAAAACGTACATCGTTGTGGAAGCACCACCACAGTCAGAACGGAGGACACTTCCATCGGCCACCAACTCCCTGATGTCCCCACATTCTGTCTCCTTGCCCCTCCTGCAGCCCCGGCATCCGCTGATCTCTCTGCCTCTCCGTCGTTGCCTCTGCTGGAGTTCCGAGTACGCACAGCACCTGCGCACAGCGAGCACTCCTCTGCGTCTGGCCTGTTTTGCTCGGCGTACAGCTCACGTGTCTGCTACTTTTCATGGCAGAGTGGCGTTCTGCTGTGTGGACGGGTCAGTTCTTTTGTCCCCAGTTGTGGACATTTAAGTGGTTTCCAGTGGGAGGCCATTATGAGTAAAACTGCCACGAGCACTCAGGTGCAAGCCTTTGTCCCATCCTGTGTTCTCTCTGATCTTTAGCAAATACCTCAGGTACGCTTGTCGGGTACGTGGCAAATACACACTCACGTCAGGTGACGTGGCCCGTTTTCCAAAGTGCCTGCCTATGAGTTCTAGCATTCCCACCCTAACGTTCGGTGCTGTCGGTCTGACCCTCCCGTTCTGGTGCAAGTACAGTAGCACCTCCCGGTGGGACACCGGTGTTTCGCTGAAGACCGGCGATGCTGCGTATCTGCCCATGTGCAAAATAGTTGACGGCCATGTAACTTTTTGGTGAGCGGCTTGCAAATGTTTTGCCCAGGTTTAAATCAGGTTGCTTGTCTTCTGATATTTGACTCATACCAGTTCTTATACATTCTGAATACAAGTCCTTTTTCCAGACACATTTAGTAATTTTTTTCCCAGCCTAGGGCTTGTCTTTCCATTTTCTTAACTGCCTTTCAAGGAGTAAAAGTTCTTAATTTGGGTAAGTCCAGTACATGATTTTCCTCTTATGTGATTTTTGTGTCTTATTTGAGAAATGTTGGCCTAACTCGGGGTCGCAGAGATTTTCTTCTCTAGTTTCTTCCAGAAGTGCCAGTTTTGTGTATAGTGTGAAGTCAGAGATGAGGTTCCTATTTTCCCTATGGATATATGATCATTTCAGCAGATTTACTGTAAAGATTCTTTTCTCCAACCTTAGTATCTTTGTCAAAACTCAATTGACTATCATGCACAGTTCCACTCAGAGTGTTCTTTCCTATTCCGTGGACCCACACGTCTCCAACAAAGTTACATTGTTTGATTCCTGTCTTAAGATGAAGTAAAGCTCTCCAACGTGGCTTTTCGTTTAAAGTTATTTTCACTTTCATAGGGCTTTTGCATTTTCACATACATTTTAGACTCAGTGTCTTAATTTTTAGATTACGTTTTCAGGGATTTTTATTAGAATTCTATTGACTCTATAGGTCAGTTTGAGGAAAAGTGAAATATTAATAATATTAAGTTTTACAGCCCTTAAACACGGTACACCCCTCAGTTTCTATGTTTTTCCTGCTTTATCTCGGCAGTAACTTGCAGAGTTTGGTGCATTGGCTTTGCACGGTTCATTTTATTCCTGCTCCTGGAATTCCTCATTTTATTCCTCATTTTATTCTATTGTTGATACCACTATTATTATAAATATTTTTAAAATGTTGCTTTATTAATGCTGTCACTACTTCTATAGATAGATCTTATTTCCTGCTACATTGCTAAACTCATTTATTAATTCTATCTTGTTTTAGGGATTCCTTAAATTTCCGTTATAGATTATGTTTTCTTATAAGCCTTTTACTTCTTTTTTATTTTTTTACCATTTAAATTATATCTCATTATTATGCTATTACAGTTGTCCTGATGTGTCCCCCCTTCCCCCCTCCACCCAGCACCCCACTCCCTCAGGCAATGCCCCACATTGTTCATGTCCATGGTCATGTGTGTAAGTCCTTCCGCTGCTCCATTCCCTGTACTTTACGTCCCTATGGCTGTTCTGTGACTATCTACTCGTACTTCTTAAACCCCTCACCTCTCCACCCATTCTTCTACACCTGCCCCCACCTGGCAAGCATTAAAATGTTCCCCATACCCCTGATTCTGCCTCTGTTCTTTTTGTTTGCTTACTTTGTTTTTTAGATCCAATTGTTGACAGATATGTATTTTTGCCATTTTATTGTTCCTAGTTTTGATCTTCTTCTGTTTGTTAAATAAGTCCCTTTAACATTTTATATAATAATGGTTTGGTGATGATGAACTCCTTTAGTTCTTTTTCTTGTCTGGGAAGCTGTTTATCTGCCCTTTGATTCTAAATGATAGCTTTGCTGGGTAGAGAGCTTTGGCCTTAGGTCCCTGTTTTTCATAACTGAATATTTCTTGCCAATCCCTTCTAGCCTACAAAGTTTCTTTTGAGAAATCAGCTGACAGTCTTATGGGAACTTTCCTGTAGGTAACTGACTTCTTATTTCTTGCTGCTTTTAAGATTCTCTCTTTATCTTTATTTAACCTTTGGCATTTTCATTATGATTGTCATGGCATGGGCCTCTTTGCATCCATCTTGTTTGGGACTCTCTGTGCTTCTTGGACTTGCATGTCTAATTCCTTCACCAAATTAGGGAAATTTTCTTTCATTATTTTTTCAAATAGATTTCTAATTTTCTTGCTTTTTCTGGCACCTCTATGATGCTAATGTTATACATCTTGAAGTTGTCCCAGAGGCTGCTTATACTACCCTCATTGTTCAGATTATTTTTTCTTCTTGTTGTTCTAGATGGTTGTTTTTTTGGTTCCTTATGTTCCAAATTATTGATTCAATACTCAACTTCATCCACTGTACTGTTGTTTCCCTATAAATTATTCTTTATTTCAATAAGACTCCCTGTCTTGGTAGTATGGCCTAATGTAGTAGGTGCCCTGTAGGGTCCAGGGGCACAGCCTCCCCTTTGTGTGGGCCGAGCACACCCTCCTCTTGTAGTTGAGCCTTCGTTGCTGTCGGCAGGTCGATGGGAGGGACTTACCCAGGCCCATCAGCTGCAAGGACTGGCTCTGACCACTTACCTCCACCCTCCGCCCTCCAGGGAGGATCAGCTGTGCAGGGGCAGGGTGGTGGTGCTCTGACATGGTCTGTAGTTGTCCACTGGTGTGCTGGCCCTGGAGTTTCCCAGGTGGTGCAGGCCAAGGTCAGCCCCCAACTGTTTTGCTCAGTGCCACCCTGCCTGAGCTGTAAAGCAGTCTGAGGAGGCTGCTACTTGTGCTGGGCTTGGGGATTCCCGGGCAAAGCCAAGCTGTGAATCTAGGCTGGCTGCTGCTAGAGCTGGGTCTGGGGCTCACTGAAGCCAGATGCTGCTTGTTTGAGAGGATTTAGGACACAGTGCAGCATAAGCCACGACCGGCAGCTTGAGTGGGTAAGTTGGATGGGGCAGAATCTCTGGGGATCTCCAAGGCAGGTCAAAGAGTGTTAGCCAGGTTGTTGGAATCTCAGATACGGCACCAGTTTGCCAGCTCCGTGGCTGTGTGGGGTTTAGCAAAGGGACAATAGCCTCTGCCCACCTTGATGCCAGACACTTCCTGTAGGCCACTGATGCCCCTGCCACCCCCATGCCAGAACTCAGAGGGAGTGAACCTGAGTAAGTGGGTCCATTCGTGGGTTCTGTAAGAGAAACTGCTTGGGCTCTACAAGTTTCTCCTATTGACTCAAGCCCCACTGGTTTTTGCATCCAGAAGTTGTGGGGACTTATCTTCCTGGCACTAGAACCCTGGGCTGGGGGGCCTGGTGTGGGGCTGGGACTCCTTGATTCTGAGACGTCCCTTCCAAATTTTTATCCACCACTTGTGTGGGTGAGGGACCAGCCTGTTCCACGTCTGTGCCCCTCCTACCAGTCTGGGTGGGTGTGGTTTCTTTAATTCTGCAGTTGTCAGACTTCCATGCAACTCAGTTTTGGATGGTTCTGAGCGATGACTGTTCCATATTTTAGTTGTTTTTTGATGTGGGTGTGTGAAAAGGTGAGCCGTGTCTGCCTGCGCCGCCATCTTCACCTTTTATTTCTTCTTCTCGGTTTCCTGCACTGCGTGGGGCCTAGAACACAAATCTGAATTTTGCTGAATTTGATTTGCAAAAATTTTGTTGAAGATGTTTATGTGCATATTTATGAGGTGGATTAATGTATATTTCTATCTTATGGTAATGTCTTTGTCTGGCTTTGATATCAGGTCCATGCTGGTCACATAAAATGAGTTGGGACATGTTCCTCCTCTTGTATTTTCATGAGTGTCTGTGCAGAACTTACATGGCTTAGTCCATAAATGGATGGCAGAATTCATCATTAAAGTCATGCCGGCATGAAGCTTTCATTGTCAGAAGTTTTAAAACTATGAATTCAGTTACCTAAATAGATACAGGGCTACTCAGGTTCTCTATTTCTTCTTGAGTGAGCTTTGGTAGTTTGTATTGCTGAAGGAACTTGTCAGTTTCACGGAAGTTGTTGAATTTACTGACACAAAGTCATTCACTTATGCCCTTATTCTCTTTTCAATGCCTGTAGGAGCTATTCCTTCTTTAACTCCTGATATTGGTCATTTAAGTGTAGCTCTTTATTGATTGATTGACCAGTCTGTCTAGAGCTTTATCAATGTCACTGATTCTTTAAAGATCTAGATTTTGTCTTTACAAATTTCCTCAATTGTCTGTCTGATACAATTTTATTAATGTCTAGTTTTTATTATTCCCTTTCCTACTGCTTACTTTGGGTTTCCGTTGCTCTTCATTTGCTAATCTCTTCAAATGAGGATTAAATCACTGATTCTAGGCCTCCTTTTGAAACACGAGCATTCGGTGTCATCCGCTCCCTTTCATCGCTGTGCTCGCTGTAACCACGTGTTTTGGTGCGCAGTGATCTCCCCTTATTCACAGGAGATACGTTCAAGACCCCCAGGGTACACCCAAAGCTTTGGATTTTACCTAGCTCTATACAGACTATTTTCCCCTATACATACATACTGTGATAGTTTAATTTGTAAGGTAGGCACAGTAAGAAATGAAAACAATGATAATAAAGTATCAACAAGCTATTATATTAATAGACTGTACTGAAAGTTATGTGAGCGTGGCCTCCCTCTCTCTGATAACGGACCGGAGAGTGGAGACAGTGACCAGGTGTTAACGGAGGGAGGAAGCACAAACAGCAGGACAGAGAAGGTGCTGGACAGAGAGGATTCACAACCTCAGCAGGACAAAGCGGGACGGCAAGAGATTTCATCATGCTGCTGAGAATGGTGTGCAACTTAACTCCTATGGACTGTTTGTTTCTGGAATTTTCCATTTCATATTTTCAGATTACTGGTAACTGACACATCAGAAAGCAAAATTGCAAATAAAAAGGAACCGCTGTGTTTTCTACTCATTCATACTGTTTTCAGGCCATAGTGTCTTCTTACACCTCTTAGGATTTCTCACTGGTTATTTAGGACCATGCTACTTAATATGCAAATGTTTGTGGATTTTCCAGATAGCTTCCTGTTACTAATTTCTAGCAATTCCACTGTGCTCAGAGAACATACTCCTCATAATCTGAATTCCTTTATTTTAACGAAACTTGTTTTATGATCCAGAGCTCTGAGGCTGTCTCCCCGTGTGAGACGGCGGCCACTGCTGGCCTCATGCAGTGCACAGGAGGGCCGGCCCAGATGGCTGTGTAGAGCCACCAGCCTGAGGAACAGGCAGCAGTTGCCACTAGTGTGAACCCAGGTAGCCCACCTAGGTTTCAGGTGCCTGGAGACTGGACTTTGGCATGAAGGCAATGTCAGGAAAGTGCCAGGGTCATAGCTGTTGACAGGTGAGACCCTACCTGTGCTTTGCAGAACAATCTAGAAGCTTTGGAACACAGTCAAGTTTCCTGCATGAGCATATTTATTCAAGGGCTTACACTTTAACCTGAAAAACTGTACTTCCCATTCTACTACATGGTGTCCCCCGTGTGTTTTAAGTCAAGTGCTTGCTTCTCTTCCTGCACACGGAGCCAACGTGCCCACCCAGGAAGGTGTGCGGCCCCCCAGCTCTGTCCGAAGAGAGGCGGGGCTCTCGCAGTGGCGCTGGTCATCAGACCTCTGTTCCTTTTCTGAATCATTCAAGTTATTAATTTATGATCACTCCTTATAACCAGAAATCAAATGCTCTACTTTCAAATGCTGTTAATTTTGGAGGGTGGTTTGGCCCTTGGGGCACAAGGACCTCTGCCCTCGCCCACAGGTTTCCGTGCAAGGAAGGGGCCGCCCCGAGCCCACGCACGGCCTGCTGGACAGGCGGCCTACCCTCGGGTTGCACGGCACCGCTTTCGGAAACTTGTGTGGGTTACGGCGTCTGAGGGTTCCGGAGAGTCCAGACGCAAATCGATGGCACGCATTACAAGAGAACGTGAGCTAACAAAGGTGCCGGTGGGTCATGCATCTTAAAACAGCTTCTCGGGGACTTTAATTGTCAGGATGTTCAGGAGAAGAATATGACCTTATGGGGCATTTTCCAGAATAGAATAGTCTATATATTAAAAGGCAGCAAATGATTCATAACTGGTTGGCGGCCGGGCCTATGGGCCCACGTTTCCCATGTGAATTTTTTTCTCTGCATTGCAAACTCTTACATTAAATTGTGATAAATGAAGAGTGGGGGCTCCTCATACAAATCAATGACTCCAGCGTGTGTGTCATTAGCCTGAGAGATGCAGGCAGCGGTCAGTCCCATAAATCATGTGATGATCTGCTGTCTGCAACACGATGCAAGCAAGCAGGCGCATTAGGGAGGTTAAGGAACAAAATTAATCTGTGCATTTTCCTCTCCCCCTTCCGCCTTCCCCATCACCTGGTCATACGGAAAGAATTAAAATCACATGATCCAAACTAAACCAGCTCCAGAACAGTAAATTGGTTAAGTTTGACTTCACCTTTCAACTTCGAGTTAATTATGTATTAGGGGATTAATTTATTCACAGGCACTGCGAAGGCAAATGGAGAACAGGGGGAACCTGCCAGGGCCTCTCATCCAGGTGCCGAGGTTATTAATTGCTCCGGCTGTGCCAGGGCAGTGCCTGGGCAGAGTGTGGGGCAGGGGCCGCATGGCAACCCCGTGTGCGCCTGGCTCTGTCCTGCAGAGAGTCGGCCGACCCACGGGGCTCAGCGGAGGCCCCTGGCCTTGATTTTAGGGGTGTATGTGATGCTTGGTTGCTGGGGCCTCCCAGGAGCCCAGACTGAAAAAGCCTTCCCAGGAAGCAGGTAATAAAGTCGCCCACATGCTGGACAGGAGCTGATGCCCCTCAAAGAGCCACTGGCCTTGGCGTGAACAGCTCCAATGCACAGAAGCTGCCCATCGCACAACCCAAGAGTCCCCACACCCGCCCACACACCCCCTCAATCACCGGAGCACAGTGACCGTTTTCACCCCAAAGGGCCCCAGAGCGCCTCTGCAGAGCACACTTCCAGGCCTCTCGCCACTGTGGCCTCCTGCAGAGGCAACTCTTGTCCCCTCTTGTGCGGTACAATCTCAGCCCCGTGAGAGCGGCTACAGCGGCAGCAGGTCTCAGCAGGGCTACTGGGCAGAGGTGCACACTGGGGGGTGAGCTCCTCCCGTGTCGCCGCCACGTGGCGATGGCCCCTGGAGTGGGCAGGACACGGCCCCCATCTGTGAGTCCTGTGTGATCACACGTGGAATGGCCTCCTGAAGAGCCCGGTGCCTGCCTGGCGCATGAGAGGAACTCTCAGGGCCACTGTCCTAAGAGTTAGGAACTCACAGTGCCCCACGCCATGGCGGCGTTAGTGCGCTGGGGTATGAAGGAGTCACAGCCTCCGGTGCATCTTCATGCTTCTGGGTGTGGTCTAACCCTCCGACCGCCAGTGACCTGGGGCCATGGACTGCCATTCAGCATCTCAGGAAACCAAGACTCGGAAAAGCTGATAGACGTGCGTAAGCTTGGGTGGCTGGCAGCAGGCTGCTGAGTGCAGCGGGCACGGGCCCTGCGGGTCCCGGCTCCAGTGCCCGTGCTCCCTCCTGAAGGCCCAACACAGTTCATGAATAGGCTGAGCAAACGCCTAGAAACAAGAAGTTTTGTATAAAGGAGGGATTGCAGTTTCCACTGGAAACTCAGAAAACCTGGCCGCTGGGCCGGCGTTCACGCACTGGTGTCGGGCTGGACGTGAGCAGCGGCCCCCGCTCGGGGGGCTCCCAGAGCTGAGGACACTCCCCCGGCCAGTAGACCGCAGGGTGACACGGCCCCTGCAGCACCCCCTCTCGCTGCCCAGCCACCCAGTGGCCAGCACCGCTGGGCCCTGGCGGCCTCTCCCCACAGCCGGGCCTGCTCCACCTCCCAAAGCGCCCCTTCGTCCCTGTCACACAGTCCACCGTCCTCTTCCTGTCCGGTCCTTCTTAGCCTTCTGATCCAGTGCAGCCCCTCGGCCCTCTTTGGCCTCCTCCCGCTGAGTCAAATGGGGCTTCTTAGCCGGGTAACACAGGTGGGTGTCAGTCAGCAGGGCCCTGGGGATGTTCATTCCCGCCTTCCCCACTGCAAGGATGAGGTCAAGACCACACAGTGCCCAGGCCTGTCCGGGCCACCAACCCCAGCAGCCTCCGATCACACTGCTATCTCGAGTCTCCTGGTCTGCTCACCACTGTCTCTTTTGTTTCAGGGAAGAACACAAGAAGTCCAGAGAACAGGCAAACACCTAAATCCTCAACATCCAGAAATGACGAACACTGACACTTGCCATATTCTCCACAGACACGAACAATTCTGGACACTGTTTACCGGTCGGCGCGACAGCCAAGGTCCCCACCCCGGTCCCCATGTAACTTCCCTTTCTTTCCCAAGGGGCCACATCACGACTTTGCCACATGTCCTTCTGATCCACATTTGTGTAGTGTGTAGATACTTTACACACATGCACACATGCAACACATTCTCACATGCACTCACACGCCCGTTGCATATCCTGAAGTTGAACACGCTCCGTGGTTACTGGCAAGGGTCTAACCCTACACAGGCCTCCGCTCTTTCCCACTGCGGCTGCGTTTCTGAGGCCTGGCCCACCCGCGTGCAGGTGGGGGGTGGGCACATGGTGCTCTGTGAGGGAGACGCCCTCACATTCTTGCTCCCCTCCTGGTGGGCGTTTATGTTACTGCTGCTATTCCACTGTCCCAGTGATGGGGCACCGACCACCTTGTGCATCGCTCCAGGCGCACTAATGAGGCTTTTTTGGGAGTTCATTTGTCCTTTGAATGTGTTCCGGGTCCCTCCTGCAGGGGACCAAGGCCTGGGGCACCTGCACAGCTCCCCGCCGTCCCAGGGTGTTTTTCCTGGATTGTGAGGTCACATTTCCCTCCGTCCCCCACAGAGGCTGGCCCAGGCGCGACCCGATCCCCGTGCCCGCCCCGGGGAGCCCAGCCCGTGGCCTGCTCATCCCACGCCCACTAAGCCTCTCAGTTCCTATTTCCTAATTCCTGTAAGAAATCCCAAACCTGTCTCCTTGGGTAGAAATAAAATAAATGTAATATCTATTGCTATCGCTTAAACACAAATTATAGTATTTTTTATTAAATACTCTGTTGTCAAATTCTTGACATTCCTCATAATAGATTTTTTTTAAAAAGCAACTAAAACTAGTTATTTTCTGTTACCTTAGAGGCTTGCAGCGTAGTTGGTGGTGTATTTACTTGTTATGTTCTGCTTGTCGCATTTCATTATAAGCACGTGAATTATTCTTGCTGTTAAATTAAAATGCGCTCCCCTCCCCCTGCTGCCCTTGAGGCCTGACAAAAGGTGACGGTCTGGCCACGGGGGAGCCAGGAGAGCCGCCTGGTGACCAGGCCTGCAGCCCAGCTGGCCCGGCTGCTGGCTCTGAGGCACCGGCCGTGCACAGGGCTGGCCGTCCCCGCCCCCGGCCTGAGGCCCAGCCCTGCTCTGCTCACCCTGTCTCTGGTCATCCTCACAGCAGCCCACGGGCCCACGTCCCAGGTCAGAAGACGATTCCGAGAGAAGGGACTTTCCAGGGGAGGTCCAGCTGGGGCTCAACCATCCCCGCTGTGCACCAGGTGAGGCCACGCCTCCTTCCCCCCAACAGTGATTTTCAGAAGCAACGAGAGGGAACATCTTCAGCTCCTCGGGGTCACCGTCGCCTTTGACAGTTTGAGGAAACCTACGCCCCCTTCGCAGGAGGAGTGCCCGTCTCACACGAACAATGTCCCCGCTCCGGAGGCTCTCCAGACTCAGCTCCACGTCAGAAGCTGCCGCGGCGAGAGCCAGGATCACCGCCTTCCGTTGCCGAACTCCTCCGAACGAACTGACAGCAGACCCGCCCGGCCTTCGGCGGAGCCGGAGACGGGCCCTGGTAGAGGGTGAGACGCTGGGCGTTCCCGCGCTAGGACAGGAGCCGTTTCCTCTGGGTCCGAGGCGTCTCCCTGGGCAATGACGGCGCATCCCCCAGATACTCCCGCTCTCTGAGCCCCTCCCTCCGTCACGGCACTGAAACCCACGGGTCACTCGTAGCCTCCTCGGTGCAGTGCTGCCGGAAACCCAGGGAGGCCCAGTCTGCTCGTCTGTGAACAGAGAGGAGCCCCGAGGACTGGCGCACAAACAGAAGGGCCTCGTGGGCCCCACACCAACGGTGCCGCATGTCTGTTCCTCCTCCACGCACACGCTTGGCCTGTGGCTCCCGGTCTGGCCCGCCCCTCCGCAACGTTACGGAGAAGGCCCTCAGGAGACCTGCTGTCTGCGCGTCTTTCAGCACCGGCCACTGCACGTTCCAGAAGTCTGGAGCAACACAGCACCTTCCACGGCAGGCTGTGTCCCTAATACGAACTCTCCTCGGAGCAGCACTGACAACACCTGGCAGAGCAGGGAGCAGGGGGCTGCTGAGGCCGCGTTCACGCCAGAGAATCACGCCTCCTAAACGCGGCAGCTGTCTCATCGCGGAGCCACCTGCGGCACCTCTGGAGGGAGACAGAAAAAGAGCGGAACCCAGACCAAAGAATGTGGCCTTCAGGTGTGGATTTCGCTGGGGTCACAAAACTGTCCCCCAGCCTGTGATGATGGAAGTGTCTTCTTCACAAGCCAATGGCATGAGGACATCCAGTGGGTGTGGATGGGAAGCTGGGCCGAGGGAAGGGAGTAGCCAGAGGCCTTCGGGGGACAGACTCCACTCCCTACCTCTGCCTTGCGCGTGTGGGGAACCTGCTGGTTTGGGTTCGGTTTGTTTGCTTTGAGGGATCTCCTCCCCACCTTCCTCGAATCTCCTATAACCCTCGAGTGGTGACTCGAGTCCACCGAGGATAAAAACAGTCAGGAATGCTCACAGCAAAAGGGGGACCAGCAGGGAGAAAGCGAGGAAGAGGGAGACAAGAACGCAGGGAGAGCGCAGAGGTGGGTGAGGAAGAGGAGGAGTGGAGCGAGGGGACAGAGGGGGGCCCCTCAAGTCCTCAACCCCGGGAGGAGCCGGGAAGCCCTGGGGGGGCAGTGTGTTGGACTCGAGGCCACAGACAGGAGGGCTCAGCAGATGGCCTGGGGCGAGCGGCCGCACACGGCACCGTCACCCTCGGCCTCGCCCACCGCACCCCGGTGCGCCAGCCTGGTACGGTCCTACTGGTCCCGAAGCCAGAACCCACCCTTGCTACCCTCCGGGTTCTCACGGCTCTTCTGTCCCAGTCCCGCCTCCGCCTCCCACGCCCCCGTCTGCAGTTCCAATGAGCCTGCTGCCTCTCCGAGGGCAGCTGCGGGGCCGTCCTTCCCGCCCACGGAACCCCGGACAACTGGCAGGGTCTCCCACACGGGGTCGGGGCCCCTCGGAGCCCCTCGGGGCTGACGGACAACCCACCCACTCTGCAGGTGACCTCCTCTGCCCAAGGCCGGCACGGTGCCCCCAGGAACGTGGCACTCTCTTGGAGAATATTCTGGTGCAGATGACGGGCACTACAGGAATGAATAAATCATAAGTCGGCTGGACAGCACTTGGGTAGGTAAATGCATGTGTGTTATTCACTCACCAAAGCCTCCTGAAAAATAATACTCAATATCTCCCTGTGCTGACATATTTCAACTCAATTGATAATGGGTCAGGATTGAGCAAAGCGTAGAGAGTGAATTACCTTCCGGCCGTCCCTTCAAGTTTAGGGTTTCAGTCACCGATGAAATCAATGTGGAAGGGTGGGTCCTTGTTGTCTCGGGCGATGCCTGCAGCAGCTCCTAATGAAATAAACTACTGAGACCTTTTAATCAGAGCACCTGCCTGAAAGGAGGGCGCCGCTGGGAGGAAGTGGGGCCCTGGGGACCCGTCTCCCCTCGCTGGGCAAGGCCTGAGCAGCTCCTTAACTGTAGCAATGATGCATCTACCCTGGACCCAGACGCACAGACAGCAGGAGGTGGCATTCAGGGCGCAGAGTAGGTGTGACCTCAGCTGGGACTGCCCAGGTCTCCGAGCAACACTGCATCACAAGGCGCTGCGGTGGTGCCTCCAGGTCAGGGGCCGGTCCCACTCCCAGACACGTGATAAATCTCTATGGAGAGAGAGCCGTGCGGTAAGGAGGCCCTGCTCTGCACCTGAACTCCAGGCTCAGCGCTGCAGGCGTGGGAGCTGGAGACACAACTGCTGACGATCGTGCCCGTCACCCCTGCTCCCTCTGGAAAGTCAGGTAACATCACTTCAGAAATATCCCAGTATGAGGAAACGAGCTACCATCATCAGCACTGACGTAGCTCTCTGCAAAGATGTCCTTCTGGGACCACCTGTCCACCCGGGACCCGTTCGTGGCCCCTCCAGCACTCATTCCTCCTTCTGGGGAAACCCACCCTCCTCTGCTCTGTGTTGGAGTGCGTCCATCCCTCAGCTCTGCGGTGGGCCGGGGACGCCTGCCTAAACCAGCCAGCGCAGCCCGCACCCTAACAAACTCACACGCCAACCAGAGCACTCAGGACTCGCGCGGGAACTCGGGAGAAAGGCCTGCTTCTCCCTTTTTAATCAAACTCCGGCCTGCAGGATGCTCGTTCACGGCCAGAGGGAAAGTCCATCTGCAAGGGCAGCCCGCACAGGAAGGCTGGGCCGAGGGCTAAGGCTGTGCTCCGGAGCCCACAGTCCCATCTGAGCCTCTGTGTCCTGCCACCACCACTGTCCCCTCCTCAAAACAAGAGCGTTTTAGACTCTTCAGTTTGTGACCAAAAAGTTTCCTGTTTACTTTAGCCATTTAAGTTCGGCTTTTTCGTCTTCCTTTCCTCCTGCCTTCCTTTCTTTTTCCCGCTCTTTTCTTTTTTCTTTTCTTTCCTTCCTTTCTTTCTGTCATGAGCAACCAAAGAATCCTAATGGATTTCCCCTACAAGGAAATAAACCATGAACACTGGGAAATACAGCTTCTAGCAGAGGAGAAAACCCTTCTAGGGCCGCCACAGGGAAGAGGCCCCAGTGCAATCATGCCATTGGTCCGTGAAGCTGCTGTTTTCTAAGGACTGAAAAAGAACTTTTACAAGGAGCCTTGGATTTAAACAAGCCCTAGAAAAGAGCGCAGGACGCACTGGAGAGGAATGCTTCCATGGAAGGCAACATCAAAGGGGCGACCTCAGAGGCGCACGGCCCCTCCACGCCTCCTGTTTCAGATGGACCCCAATGACAAGGAGGAGCTTCTGCCCGGGGAACTCGGGTGAAGCCCCAGTGTGTCTGGGAGGGTTAAGGATGCCTCTCCCACCAGCCGCCACCCCAGAACTTCTCGTGAGAGGCCCTTTGGGTCCCTAGGGTAGAGCTGCTCACGTTGTCTGTAACGGAACCAATGCTCATGACAGATCAGGTCATCGGAGCAAGGCAAGACAATATTTTGGAAGAAGCGAAGGTCAAGCCAACATCTCCTTCCGTCCCTTTGGTCTGTGGGGAGGTCACCTTCGTGTCTAAGCACCGAGAACACCCACACTGGGCCCTCCCTTTGGGCCGAGCAGGGACGCTCAGTGCCACGGGGCACAGGCCCCAAACGGGCAGAGTTCTGCACGGTCTGTGAGCAGGAAGCTGGTGGAGTGCCCACCACCCTTTGTCCTCCACAGTGACAGCTGTTGACCGACTAAATGGAGGTATTATTCGCAGATTAAGTCTGAGAGGCTGGACTGGGGCGGAAAGAGGGTAACGGAGCACCGGGTTCGGCTCCACTCCCAATTATGCCACAAAAGCCTAAACCACCAGGTCAGGGATAAAAGTGAATAAATGTTTCTAAATTCTTATCTTAAACACACTTAAGCTTAAAGCTATTTAACTGGGGCTTTAAAAGCATGTGAGCTTTGTGGAGCCCAGCTACCTGCCTCGTTCTCTTGCTCTTATTTTTGCTTTTATCCTTTTAGTCTTGAAGAAGCCTAATTAGAAGCTTGAACAGGGCTCTCTCTCCCTGCCCTTAAATCAGTAATTGGCTGCAGTGCAGAGACTGTCAGGAAATTAACACATCACAACATGACAGCTGTTAATTTTTTCTCCTTATTTGTCATATGAATCACCGCTGATTTGCCGGAGTGCATAACAAATTAGTGGGCTGTAATCAGCGGCCTCTCTTCTGCGAGCTGCACCTCCTCTTCCTCCCCCTTCCTCTCTCCCTCTAAAGTCCATTACTCCACCGCCTCAGCAGAGGCGACTGTTCCTAGGTGTGTCATTGTCAATAAATCAGAATAAGCAAATGCTAAAAGCGCAAGAAGCTCTTTAAACTTTGATGAAGGCTTTTAGTTACATTTTTAAACTTACACTCATAACCGGAATCTTTTCTTTTTTAAACTGTCACTCCCTGGTGGTGATAGACTGTCAGGCTAGCAGTCACTTCCTCGTCCGTGCCAGCGAAGGTGGAACTGCCAGTGTCACGTGCACGGGTCTGGCCGACGCGGGAGGAGGCGCCTTTGGGGAGGCGTGGAGGGGCGTGTTAGACCGCGCGGGTCGGACCAGAGGCCCTTCCTTTCTGAATCAGGGATTTGGGTGAAGGACTTGGGGAAGTGAGGTGCATGGGGGGGGGGGCAGACAGGGCAGGGGAGGAGCAACGGACTCTGGAAGCTCACGGTCCAAACCTTTCTAACTGGTCTCAGATCCACTGCACACCTGCAAAGGGGAGTGAGCCTCTGTTACCCACCTTTGTGGTGGCAACCGAGACAACCCAGCAGTCATAGGTTCTGGGACTTCCTTCTTCACTCGGCATTTTAGCGGGTCTCAAATGTGATATTTACGGCATCCAGAAGAAAGGGTGTACAGCAAGGGTGATGACAATGTGGCAGCTTCACACTGCGGGTCTGTCCCAGGCTCTAAGATTTGACAAGCAAATCTGGATTCTCTGCATCTACACAGCAGATGCAAAAGGGAGAAAGAGTTTCCGCCTTCACAGCCTGCACCTTGCTGGCCTGGGAAACCCTCATCTTTCCAAGTCGGGTCCCCGGGGGGCTGTGGGCCATCCCGTGGGGCCACAGCCTCCTGGGGCTGTGCGAGCCTCTTTTCCTGGGTACTGTAGACTGGCACCCAGGCTAAGGTGACAGGGTTTCAGAAACAAGTTTCTCCTTTCCTTTCTTCTCACATCCTTCCTTCCGTCCACCCACCCTCCCACCCTCCGTTCTTCCTCCCCCCCTCCTCCCACCCATCCGCCCACTCGCTCCTCCGGTACCAGCAGGGTAGAACAAGCGGGACAGACGAAGAGTAGAGGATGGATCTGTGTCAGGGTAGGACACAGGGAGGAAAGTTGCAGCCCCAGAGAAGTGATCAGACCCAGGGCCCGCTGCCTCCCCTGGGCCACCTGGAGTGGGAGGTGGGGGAAGGGAGAGGCCCTTGCTTCCTCCGCATGGCCACCCGCAGACGGGCTAGTCTGTCCACCATTCTGGTCTCAATCATACTTTTCCCAGCAATGACTCTAGTGACCTTCTTGTGCTGAATTCTAATCCAGCCACTTGAAAACTGGATTTGGCTCATCAAGCACTTTGCTGGGAATATTGTGCATGTGCTAGACGCCACTTTAGGAACTAGAAAATTAGTAAATCGGGGTCCACACTCTTGGCACACGAGCGCTAGTTAGAGAAACAAGGAGTCCTGTGGCAATGTTTAAAGTCTGCTGCTGTCCTTTAATCTCAGTCCCCAGGGATCGGAACACACATCCCGTGGGCCGTTCCTTCCCTCTCCTGAGAGTCAGAGGCCTCGTCCTCCGGCGTCTGCCGGCCGACTGCCCACCATTTGAATTGATGAGGCCATCATGTCTTGCTGCGTGAAAGTCACTGAAATCTTTTGAAAATAGAACAATTGTCCTTTTTTCCTTTTACTAGTGATAATTTATAGACATTCGATATGTTTAAATACAGTTCAATAAGCTCCATCTTATAAAAGTCTCTGCTGAGAAATTTTCTCTTTAATGTCATTTTATGAGCTCAAAGAAAGAATTTTTAAGCAAAATACCAATTTTACAATTACTCTGTCAAATCCTGATTTAAGGGGGGAAATCGTTTACCCATTATGTGATGGAGACCGAGTCTCCCGCAGAGGCTCTGATTGACAGCAGCAGGTTCGAGCCGCACAGACACAGCCATCGGGGACGTTCTACGACCCCACGGTGCGCCAGCCCACCCCGGAGCAGGAGGCCCCTGGGAGGATGGTCCTGAGCCTGGGTCCCTGAGCATCTCCCACACTTAACCAGGACCTGATGAGCGACCAGCCCACTGCTCACTACCAAGCACTGACTTGCCACCGCCTGCTGACTGGCTCAGAACAAGCACACGTGTCCGTGGCTCATGGGAGCCCCCAGGGCACATGCTGACTCCTCCAGACCCTCCCCAGCTCTCCCTGGTCCCCCGTCAGGCAGCCCCAGTTCTTCCACCCCAAGGTGCTACGCCTGCTTCTCCCCAACCACCTCCTTCGGGCTCCTCTCCCTCTGGACTTGTCCTGCGCAAACCGCTCCTCACGTCTCCCTTCTCTCTTCAGCGTCCGGGTTCTGCCACGGTGCAAGCTGTGGTCTCGGGGACGCACTCAGGCACAGGCTTGCCCGGCCCGCCTGTGGGTGCGACTGCTCATCCGCAGGCCACGTGCACACCGCACGCCAGGCTGTGCACCATTGCTGCTGCCACACCGGGAGATGAGCGCCGTCCGCTGTGCTCCCCACCCTGGTCATCCCAGCATTTACCAATTCCCTGGGCACTTTCCTTTCCACCAGGTAACATGAGAACGGGGACAGGATCTTCCCCTGCCCTCCACCCAGTGCTGCCACTGGGGGTCACCTCAGCCTTAACATGGATGACCCATCACCGATGCCTTACCTGCTGATGTCCAGTGACCTGCGTCTCACCCTGCTTCACCCGTATGCTAGAAGCGTCCATTCTCAGGTCTAGGGTCCTGTCCTGTCTCCCTTGAAGATTTCCTAGTTTTATACCTTTTCTTCTACTTACTGGCATTTCTAGGCCCGGGATGCCAACTCTACCCTCCTGCCAGCCACACCGCCTGCCTTTGTTTCCCCATCTCGCCTCCACGCGCTTTCGTTGCCTTCACTTCTCCTCTCTCCATCGTCCACACCCCTCGGGGCAACGCCCCAGCCCCAAGTTGACCCATTTTCCTCCCTCCCTCAGTTCTGCTCTGGGGGGCAGAAGAAAAATCACTGACATCCCGAGCAGAGGCCCCTCCGAGCGCAGGGTCTTCAGGCTCAGCCAAGCCTCCCGCACGACACGCCCCTCCCCTGAGCTCCCCGCACGGCCTTCTCCACGGCAGAAAACCACCCCGGGGAGTGTTCCGCAACTTTCCCCGTGGCTTCCAACCTCCCCCTCCACTCCCCGCCCTCGTGGCGGAGGCGCACCCCCCTGGTGTGGAGGTGGACTCACCGTGTCTCTCCCAGCCCCCCCGCCCTGGTGCTGTGACTTGACGCGTTCACTTTTTTCCCAGATTTCCAACATCCCTTGCTGTCCTCTCTCTCTGTTCCCTCTTTCCTGCAATTCAGCATATTTAAGTCTCTTCCAACTTAATAAAAAAACTCTCTGAAGCCCTACGCACACTCGTGCCCTCACAACCAGCCAAGTTTCTGAGAGCACGGTCCACGCCGGTTCCCGCATCCTGCTCTGCGCACTGTGACCCGCTTCTCCCTCCACCTCGTGAGAACGTGTCCCCCAAAGCCAGTATGTTTGTAAACAAAATGCTCTTATGTTCTTGGTTTCCATGATTTGTCTGTAAACATGGGGGCAGAACCAGTTTTCAAAGGAATCACATCCTTCTGCATTTTTTTTGCTACATTTCTGGCCATCCCTTTCCTAAACTCCTTCAAAAACTTACTTCTCATAGTCTGTCTATAAAATATGTGTTTTAATTGTGATTTTGCTTTTTTTTATCTTTTCACTCTACATACTCCACATGCAAGCTCTGGCTGGAAAATGACTTCAAATGCAAATATTCTGGGCATCTAGTCTCGATGCTCCCTCGTGAGGACCTACAAGGTCAGGCTGCCCCTGCTCTCGCTACCCTCACCTGCTGTCGCTCCTCTTCAGGACCGCCCTGCTCCCACGCCCTCTGCTCTCGCCACGCCCAGTGTCGCGACCCAGGTCCCCACCACCTTCTCCCACTCGGTCAGGACGGCAGCTTCCCTGTTCTGGCCTCCAACACGCCTGATACATCTTCTGCGCTGTCCAGCAAGCACCTTCCTCAAAGCAAACATGACCCCGCAGCTTGTGTGTTCGTCACTGCTGCACCGTCCTGCTGTGCTTGGCGTGTGTTCAGGGACCTCTGCGCCGGGGCTCGCCTGCCTCCCTAGGGGGTGGGTCATCATTTGCCGCCCACAGCACCCGATCTACTCCAGGAACAGTTAACCATTCAGTCCCCTAAAAGTGCTAGGTCTTATCTTACTTCCAGGCCTTTGTCTACATTGTTCTCTGGACCAGGACCCCTTGTCTGCCTGCTCAACCCACTGCAGGCCTAACCGCCACGTGGTTCCTCCGTGCAGTCCCCCGACGCCTGCCTCTGCCTCCCACCTCGCTCCCCAGAGACAGCTGCTCGGTCCCTCTCTGGGCCAGCTCGGCAGCCGGACAGACAGTCCCTCTCACGTGGCAGCTCCTGGGGTGTCCGCTGCCATAGCAGAGGCCCCCTCGCCTGCAGGTTGACGGCGCCCCGTGTCGGGCAGACGCTGTGCACTCAGTCTGGAGCCCGGCCCCGGGCACAGTGCCCTGCATGGGCAGGTCCTCTGGACACACATGCCCGTGGTCAGTGTCCACGGGACAGACCCAGGCAGACCTTCCCTCTTCCTGAATATCTTGGACTCCACAGTCGGAATTTCCTTTACTACCCGAACATCTTTCAGGCTTCAAATACTCTTGGACAGCTGGGTGCACGAAAGTCTCTCCGTCCTTACAGATAGGAAGTTGTGAGAACCCGGGGTTATTTCTCTGTGCAGGAAGCCGGCCAGCTGGTGGTGTCCACCTCCGAGCAGCTGCAGGGTCTGCACAGACCGGGCAGGGCCCCAGGCCCCACCAACACACGTGGACGAACCCACTCTGGCACTCCTGAGCAGGCCTCGCAGTTAGGGCTCTTCTCTGTGCAGCTGTTCTTAAAAACAGAGTCCATGGAGGGAAAAACTGAGAAATGCTTCCCAGACCAGAGCCAAGAGAGCAGGGCTGGGTGAGACAGGCAGCAGAGTTGGGGACCGGCGTCACTTAGAGTCCGTCTGTGCTGGTGAAGCAAAAATCAACAGAGGCACAACGAACCAAACAGGACACAAATGCCGTCAGCCGGGCCGACCCGACCCAGACCACCCACTCTGTGGAATTCCCACGTCACAGCAGACTGGCTGCCCAGGGGGAGGCGGGGCGATGGGGAGCAGGGAGAGAGAAGCTGGGCCCAGCGCAGCCCTGCCCACATGCTCGGCGAGGGCCTTCGGCTGTCAGTCCAGCCAGGGGCACAGAGTGGGTGAGTACCCTGCCGCCTCAGTGTCCCCTGTGACGGAGCAGCACGTTTCCTGGGTCCACTCACCCTCAGGAGCCTCCAGTGGAGACTGGGCAGATCTGCGAGGAGTGGGAGGGCAGCATTCTTGGAAAAGGCGTGTTCGGGGGCATTACCCCTGCATAATTAGAAACAAAGACTGCCGCCCTCTGAAGCTTTAGAGAAAGTCAAGTGATGAAAACATCTGGCCTCCACCGAGAGCCCCAGAGGGGATCCCTGCTGGGTCCTGCAGTGACTCTGGGGTGCGGGTGGAGGCAGAGGGGTGCCGCCTGGTCTGCTCACTGTTTTTCTGAAACACCCCCAGGATGAAGGGCGGGGACCCTCACATGGTGCTCATCGCTGCGTCCCCAGTGTCCAGACCCCAGTGTCCAGACCTGGGCGTGGCACACACTGTGTGTCTGCGGAGTGAATTCACGAACAGCAGAGGAAGTGAGTGAATGTAGGAACGAACAAGCATGAACCCGTAGGGATGGAGACTGGGGAGTACCTGCCACACACAGGAGGTGGCTGCTAAAATTGACTGTGTACTGTTTATCAAAACGGAATATAAATCGAAAAGAAAAACTTTCTGAAGCTTTTCTAGAGCAAAGCTACATTTTCCAGCAGAGACACATTATCCTTCCAGGAGGAAGGAGGGTCTGTCTGCCTGGGGCGCTGAGCCGGTCACACCAGGCTGCAGCCAACCTGAGGGCCCTGAGCCCCAGGTCAAGGCCCTGGATGGGGCCTCTCGCTGACATTGGCCTTGGAAGGGCTGTCCACAGCCCCCAGGGAGGCCTGCCTGCAGTCGGGGTCTGAAAACCAGGCCTCCGGGTTTCGGATCCCACGGGAGGGCGGAAAGCTCACCCCTTGACACCCTGAGCCCCGTTGCGAGGTCCTCAGTCACTGCGGGTCTCGGAGCTTTTGGGGTGAAGTCAGAGCAACAGCTGCCGTCCCACCGCCACACCCGCGCTCCCACTCGGCAGCCGGGTCAGCCCTGCCTGGAGTTAAAGTGATGCCAACTGCACGGGAACTGGCACTCTGAGTCTGTGGTGGTGGGGACACCAGAGACCAGGGCTGTCCCCCGGGCTCTCCCTTCACCGGCAGGTGCCCCAGTGATCTGTGCCGACAACAGGTATTTCCGAGGACAGGCAGGAGTGCGCGGCTCGCTGTCGGTGACGTGTGACTGAAGTTATCTACGTCACTCCCTTTAAAAGCCAGCAGGTGATCTGCTGCCCTCTTCGCACCGGGCGGACCAGCAGCATTGCCGGTGGTGGGCGGCAGCACCCTGAGACTGAGGAGCAGGTAGGGAGAGACCCCTCCAGGGACCTGACGCCCCATGCCACCTGGGGGGACAGTATTTTAAGTTGGTGAGTTTCAGAGTTGTCACCGCAGCCCTGCCCTGGCTGAAACGCCACGTTTCCGCCTGGAGCCCCCCCCCCCGTGCGCTCCCTCACGATCACACTGCAGTCCCGGCCCCCGCCCTGACCCGCCGCATCCATGGCACCGCCTGGTCCATTCAGTTCTGGTCCAGTGGCCCTCGTCCTGGTCCTCCAACATCTGAGCTCACCCTTCCCTCACAGATAAGGCACTTGCTCTGCTCTCTCCCAAGAACGACCTCCTCCAACCCCTCCCCCCGTGTGCGCTCGGCCACTGCGCTGCCACCTCCCGAGAGGGGCCTTCTCTGACCACTGCCCAAAGGAGCCGGTTACTCTCTATTATGTTAACCGCTCTGTATTTTCTCCTCGGAATTTATTACTTTCTGAAACTACTGAGTCTTCGCTTTATGTCTGCCTTCCCCCCTAAAGCGTGAGATAGGAATGTTACCTGATTACAGGACCTAGAAAAGGCACACAGTGAGCATTCGGTAAACGTGTAATCAGCGAGCGAGCAAGTGAATATGCAGATCAGGGAAAGTCTGCCTCGTGGAGCAGACCCAGAAGAGAAGATGAATGAACGGCGTTCGTTTTTACAAAGGGGTAACAACTCAGCCCAGAAATCCAGCAGGGCTCGCCCCACCCGGCTCCTGGCAGGGGCACCGAGCTCTGGTTTGGACCACTGACCATTTCCTCCCAGACACAGGCACCTGATTCACTGTGATAAATGGCCCGGGCTGCTCGCTGAATTTAGTGGCAGACTCTGATCCAACTGGCACTTCGGCCAGGGGGCTCCTGGGAGCCCTGGAATAGACTTCCAGATAGACCACAAAAGCTGGCGACGCTCACACTGTTCCAGGTACATTAACTCACGGCCCCCAGAAAGCACACACTGGTAAAGCAGGGAGGCTCCCCTCTCCACAAGCACTAATAGCCATGGCTCATCCTCATTCCGGCAAAGGATCCTTGCCCACGCGTCTGGAGAAGCTTCATCAATGTCAGCACGAGGCCCAGGGCGGAGAGAGAGCACTGCCCAGCCCCGTCGCTCAGCAACCTCCCTGGTCAGGCGCTGTGCCCAGGCCCGAGCAGTGCTCAGCAGCTGGGGGCCGGTGCGGCCTCGGGCCACCTCGCCTGGCTCACCACCTGCCCGTTCTCAGGGTCTCTGCCCCGGAACACCCCCTCGCCCTCTGTAGAGGCCCAGGAGGCTGTGTCTCTGCCCCTACAGTGAAGAGGTCAGGGTCCAGTCCAAGATTCCGGTCCAGCCCACGGCCGCGCGGCCTTCTGAGTGCCCCTCCCCGACCGCTGTGCCCTCGCCCCTGCCGCTCTCCTGCCTCTGGCCCTCCCTCCCCCTCAGCCTTTGACTGGGGACGCCCTCCAGGCCTCCCCATCGACTGCTGCCTCTGCCTGCTCTGAGTCTCCGCAGTGCGGGTCCCTCCTACACAAAGAGCCACCCTCCCCACCCAGGGCTTCCCTCTGAGAGCAGGTGCCTACGAACACGCAGGCCACGCACGTCCACCCGTCCGACTAGTTTGTACCTGGACCGCACGATGCTGAAACCCGCTTCCTCACTTTCCCCGGGTACACACCCCACTGCGGAGCTCCCCCGGCTCCTCTGTCCGCGCCAAGGCCACCACTACCCTACGGACCCCCTGATCTCCAACCGCATCCTTCATTCTAGTTGGAGATTCTAGCTGGACCACATATGTTGGTCGTTCCGTCCCCACTACTTCGGGCTCCATTTCTTTCTCTCCAGGTCACTGCCCCACCCGACTCAGGGGCCTGTCACCTCACATTAGAGGTGGAGCGTAGCCTCACCTGTTCCCACAAACCAGTGTGTTTGTCAACGCACCTAATCCACCCTGTACACACTGGTACCTCCGTCTAGACCACAAACTGGACACCAAGGGGCCGCACCAACCAGGAGCCGTGTTCGGTATAGAGAAGTGAGGGGTTTTTGTTTTTCTTTTTTTAGGGGTTAACATTTGTACATGTCAATATTAAAAGACTGAGCAGGGCCGGGTTTACCTTCTCGGGCATCAACTCTCCTCTGGAACGAGGGAAGGAGTTCAGGTCGGTGGCTGCCCCTCCCCCATCTATCCAGGCCCCGCCTCGGGTCTGCTCCGTGCACAAGGCTCACCTCAGAGTCATCTAAAGGCACCTGCGTCACAGTCCCTCACTTAGTCCCACTGCCCTGCTCCTCGAGGACTTTCAGCTCACGTGTCCTGCACAGACTGTCTGGTCAGGAGTCTGCTGGGAGGCCCGGGGGCCTTCATGAGCCACAGGGGGCCTGCATCTTGGCTCCCCTTGCTGTAGGATGGCGTTTCCGTTCTTGTCTCTGGGGCACCATGAGACAAGATGAAAAAGTGCATTTCTTTGATGCTTTGAGCGCCTTGGAGAGCAAGTAACATAAAAATTCAAGGTGTTATTATTAGAGAGTAAGAAATTTTGTTCTATGCTAATTAAACTCACACCTTACCACTTCACACACGGGAAAGAGGCAGCGTGACAGCGTGACACGCCGAGCAGGACGAGCTCTGTGCGCACACCAGACAGCTGCCTCTGCGCCGCGCCGCGTGTGTGAATCTGCCTCCGCGCCCACTCTCTTCCGGCCGACGTGTGCGGGACAGGCTGATGGAGCTCCCGACTCCGCACACGGTGCTGACTGTTCTCTGTGCGTGTCGAGAAGCTGTCAGGAGGGGGTCAGGCGGTGAGGACTTAGTCTGGGCAGCCCACGGAGGTTCCCTGTCCCTGGGTGCCACCCATCAGGCCATACTTGCAGGACCCACTGGAGAACAGATTTCTTTTGTGATGGCTTTAGCAGTCCCCCCGCGAGTGGACATTGTTGTCCCCCACGCCCAGAGGCTGCTGGCAGGGCCAGCTCCACGGCCCACGGGGGCCCGACCAGGGACAGTGGGCGCCAGAGCTACTGACCCTGCTGCCCTGTCGGAAGGGGCGCCCGCACACACACCCTGGTTCCCTGCTCTTCCCGGGACCGAACGAGAGACCATCCATGGAAGGTAATCGAGCTGTCGCTGAGAAGAGAGAAGCGGAAATTCATGGTTCTCCTGTGAGGCAAAGACATCTGTGTTATTGCACCCTAAGCCAATAGTTTTTAAAACAAAGTCATAAAACAAGCTACTGTAGATGAGAGAGGTGGAAACCAGGCAGGGCTCCCTCTGCTCTGTGTAGGTTTTGAAAAGAAACAAACCTTAAAAAAAAAGAGCAGGATGACGATGACCGACGACAGGACACCGGCGCCTGAGACGGCGCCTGGAGCCCAGTACTGCTCCTTCCCTCTAGGGAAGGGCCCTGCATGTGCCGCAGAGGTGCAGCCTGAGAGAAGCACAGAGTGACAAGGACAGCGAGGGACAGCGAAGACGTGAGGCCCCACGCTTCCTTTGGCACAAGCCCAGGAGAGCATCCCTCCATCATCAGGGGCACTCCTGGAAATTGGGTCTCCACACACCTGTGCTGAGCATCCCCGCACACGCTGGGTCTCAAAACGTGCACCCTCTGCATCCCCGAAACGGCCCAAGGGCAGGAGGACAGATGGAGCCGCTTTCCAGACGAGGGAACGGCAGTGCAGAGGGTGCTCGGGCTGCCGACACCACGGAGCGGGCCTCCCGACCGCCAGTCCGCTGCCCCCCTTTCTCGTAATAACGCCTTCATTCTCCACCTTCTCTGTCTGGGTGAGTCTGTCTCCACCTCCGGAGCCCGCTCCCCTCCGCTGCACCACCACGCTCCCCGACGTGCTTCCACCACCCCGTGGGTACGTGGGCAGCTCTGAAGCACACTGTCCGGAGCAGGGCTGCACAGACCCTGCCCACAGCCAACTGGCATCTCCAGAAGGCTCCGATACATGGACCACCATCTGGTTTCGGAAGGGTACCCGCTGAGCCTCAGAACCACAGAACCCAGAGTTGGAAGGCGCCTCAGCGCCACCTTCCATCAGCACGAGGCTCTGTTCTCTGCCCCCGGAGATGAGGACCCTGCCTCTGGGCACTGACGAGGGGTGGAGCCCGCCCTGTCACAAACCCACGAAGGGCACCGGCCTCTGCCTCGTACCAGCTAACTCCCCCGTGTCCTGGCCGTAGTGCACCGGGTCGGCACTAACACTCGGCGCACCGCCAGCCTCGGAGGAAGGGCAGCGGGGAGCGGGGGTGCAGGGCAGTGGTAGGTGCTGTCAGGGAGCAGGCTGTTTTCTGGCAGGTCTGGTGATAGCAAGAGCCAGGAACAAGAGCCAGCAAACAGTACAAGCTGAAGTGTGAGGGAGCAGAAACTGGAAAAAGGAAAAGCAGCAAGCCGGATGCAGGCAGGGTACGACTGCCCCAGGCCGGCGGGGACCCCAGGTCACCGGGCTGTCGGAGCCTCGCCCAGGTCAGTGGGAGTGGGGTCAGGGGCCACGCACTGCCTGGGCGGTGGCACGGGTTTGCCCACGGGGTTGGCCCCAGGGCGGGGGCGGAGCCCCAGTACTGCGTCTCACGCGGCGGCCCTTGCTGGACCTTAGGGCCCGGGGACCCCGTCTGTGAAACTAAGTGGCCCCCCTAGGTCCACACGGCCAGAGGGACAGAGGGAATGGTAGGTGGTGCGGGGCTTTCGAGAAAATGCAGATTTAAGAGTTACCCTTCCTCCTCTCCAAAGAGCCGACTGTGCCAGCAGGTCAGACAGGAAGCAGTGAGAAGAGTCCCTGGAAGCCAGAGCGGGCGCGACTCCCAGGACCAGCGGGCTGCGGACGACCTTGGGGAGCCGCTCACTTCAGCAGAAGACAAAAGTTGCACAGAAGCGAAGTTCAGCCTTTTTCATCTCATGGCACCATAAACTATCACTAAAATTCAGCAACACACCCAAAAATACGTTATCTGTTTGGCCAATCTGACAAAAAAAATAAGTACGATTTTGATCCATTCACAACGAACGGCTATGCTAGTGCTGGCTGTTGTCGCTTTTTTATTTGACAGTCCAAGGGAAAAGCGGTCAGCGCTGCCGACTGAGAAGTCGGTGTCACATGTTCTAAAGCTTCTGTGGCACGCCCACACACCTGTCGTGACGCACTATTGGAAATTGCCGTGGGGGGGTCCAGCTGAGAGGTGGCCACTGCTGACCCCCCGGCGGCCCCGAGGCAGCTGCCTGCGCATCCGCCGCACCCTTCCCTCCGGGGCGAGCAGAGCCCGCTCCAGGACCCGGAGCTCCCACAGCGGCTGCCCTGCCCTGCCCCGGACGGCCCGGGCCACTCAGGAGTGGCGCCACCCTCGGTAAAGCCGCCGTGTTGGGGGTCGGCGAGGGGATGGGCGGAGCAGGGCTGGAACCTGGGCCGCACTGCCGTCGGTCTGCAGGGTGCCGGTCACTCTGCCCCGGGCCACCCCAGCTCTGTGACCCTGTGTGTGTGGGGGGGGGAACTCCACGGTGACGCACTTCCCCCGTTTCTTCCTCGTCTCCACACGCCGGAGCTTCTCCTGAACCCCTTCATGCAGGGTGTGCGGAGGGAACGAGGAAAAAAGAAGCTTCGCAGTGTGCACTGGTAACATTTAACTAGCCACGGGCTACTTACTAAGTGACAATTATCCCTATTATGTCTGTCACAGATGAGCGACTGCGCACTGTCTGTGGTTCATGGCCCTCGACTCCTCCGAGTGTCACAGGTCCCCAGTGCATGCTCGGTGCCGGGCTCGCGTCTGAAGGCCACTCACCCCTCACACAGCCGCACGTGGCGCCGGGGACCTGGGTCGGCCGCCTCCGGGCACACGCAGAGGACCCTCGGTAGAACTTTCCTCACGAGCTGCCCCGACTGGTGGGCGGGAGTCGTCCCCCAAACCGGGCGGAATCCTCCCCAGCTCTCACCCGAGGAAGGAAGTGCAGGTGATCGGGTCCCAGGGCTGCCGCACCGGAAGGCCTCTGGAGGCCACAGTGCCGACCCTCCATTAGTTGTTGGGAACCAGACGTCCAGAGAGGAGACGGGGTGTCCACAGACCCCACTCCACCCAAAACTTCCAGCTGTGCAGAAGGCCTGCCCGGGGGACAGAGGCCGGGACACCTGTACGACAAAGTTCCTTTTCCTTCAAATGTCCCTCAGCCACATCCCTCTCCATGCCCTTGTCCGATTATTCCCTTCACATAGAAGCTGGAGAGCCCAGAAACACGTCACCAGCCCACCCCGCCAGGTTGGGGCCTCCCGCCCATCGCCGCCCCAAAGGTGAGGGTGACACCTGGAGAGGTGGCCGCCACAGCCCTTGAGTCTCGTGTTGCCTGAAATCCCACCTTCAGGTTTTTCCCTGTTGAATTCGCCACGTCCTTTTAAAAATGCATCATTCCACTCCAACGCAAGCCACTCACTCTTCGGCATAAATGAGCTTTCCAATCACATTATATGTGCACTTTAAAACGCGAAATTCTATTAAAGGTCAGGTGAAGCGTGGGGGTGGGATCCAGAGATGGTCCTGCAGGAGCAGTTGATCGGGGTGGGGACTTGGCCACCGCGGAGGAAGCAGGGCAGGCAAAGAGAAGATGGGGAATGAGCGGCTCCGGAGGGTGCGGGCCTCTCGGGGGAGCGGGGAGCAAACGGAGGGGGGTGCAGCTGCCCACCTCGCCACTTGGTGCAGCTGAGCCTCAGAGCCTTCCTACACCCAAAACGGAGCAGGTCTGTGAATTAAATGTAAATAAAGCCGCAGCCACAAAGCTAATTAAAGTAAAAAATATTAAAAACCAACAACACTTAAACCAATAATACGAATTTAGCATGCCCCACTTGTCCTGCTCTGATGTGTACGATCAGAGGTGCCGGGTGGGAGAGCCTGTCCCCGAGCGGGTGTCCTGTGCTCGGCAGCCCCAGGCCCCGGGACCACGTCCCCCACCCCCACAGCAGAAGTTCCCGCCCTCGGAGAGGAGACATCGCTGACTATCAAGCTGCCCCCTAGCTCTGCTCACTCACCTCCCACCACGGAAACGCACTTCTCTGGCAACCTGATCAAACCATAACCCTGCACATGGGCTCCGACGTCACGCGGCAGCGCTCAGACAGGCTCACATGCCTGTGTGAACACGCCTGTGACAGACTCACACTCACGGAGGCGGTCAGCCACCAGGTGAAACCTGAGGTCAGTCTAAAGCTTCCTTCGACCTCCGGCCTGACCTTGTCCCATCTAACCCCCAGGACTGGAGGCTGACAGCAGACAGTCAACAGGCACGGATTCTGGGACACAGTGGCCTGGGACAGGCCCCCCTCAGCCACCTCTGCCATGTGAGCTTGGGCCAGGACTCCGCCTCTCTGTGCTCTGTCAAACGGAGACCAGGCTGGTAACTGCCCCCACAGTATCACTGTAGGTGCTGTGCACATGTTAATGCTTGTGAAATATTTAGAAAGTGGCTGGCACGATGTTAGCACTGTATAACACCAACACGCATTGTTCGTCGTTCTTAGTGGCTCTTTCTAGATCATTTGTGCACATTTATTCACATGTAAATATATTCAGCATGTTTTGTGGGCTAAGAAACATTAGTATGCAACCGTCCTCTACGAACCACTGTGTGGCTCGCTTTCACTCGAACAAGCCACGAGTGAAAGTGCACCTACTTCCACTGCATGTACCGCACGCCGGCCCCGGAGGGGCGTTCGCACACCCCGGATGTGGGAGTCCCAGCAGTGCGGCCCACCCTGCTCTGTGGGGCCGGCGGCAGGGTGCGATGCTGCAGAGTCCTCCGTCTGACTCGGTCCCCCTCTGGTGCCTGTCCTGTCACAGAACAGCCCCGGGGCCACAGGCACTGCACTTCCCTCAAATGAAGTTCATCTGAAATGCGCAAAGGTACAGGACACGTGGGAGGCGACTTAGTCCACGTGTGAGTGAGTGTGCGCACACGCAGGCGAAGAACCACGCCGGGAGCCTGTGCTCCTGCATCAGGGCTCATGGGGACCAAGCATGCGGGAGCAGCGCCGCCCACAGCAGTGACGGCTCCATTTCTCAACATAAAAAGTGCCCCTGGTTACTGGCCAATGGCCACCATCTCTGCCACTCGATGCCTCTTCTCGACTCCTCACCTCACCTGATGCTGTAATAGGTCCACGAACAAAACGTCTGAGGAATGGTGGGGACCGAATGGACCACCGGCAGAACCCCAGCCCGCAGCTCAGCGCTGCTCCAGAGCAGACGAGCAGAAAGGACGGGGCAACATTTAACTCTGCTCTTAGCTGCTTCTCATTAGCGAGCTCTCTGGTGGAAGCCTCCTGGCCCCTCTGCGGCTCCGGGGCTTTGTCCTCCCACCCACGGCAGCCTGTGTTAGTCAATAACAACAGCTTATTAAGAAGCAGCGCGCCAACTTGTTCACACTGTTATTGTCGGTGCCGGTGCCTGGCTTCTATCCCCAGAAGGCTCGGGGAAGGCGTGCAACCTGCTTCCTCTGGAGCGGCCCCCACTGAGCCTGCCTCCAGATCTGGGGATGACAGGCACATCCTTAGCAAACCTCGCAGTGTAATTGCCAGGCATGGTCTGTTCAGTAAAATACAGCCGTTGGCGGCACGGAGGGTTCATTAGTCAATAAAGCATCGCCACGTGTTTTATTGAATTGTAACCCTATTTTGCCCCGACGTGGACCTTGCGGAGCGTCCCCCTCCATATAAATCTGAGTGATTCATTTAGCATTCAGAGTTGGCTACAAGGAGGACGTGGTCCAGTTCCAGTGCAATGCTGCTCCATTAGCTCTCTCCGTCACCAGCTGCCTTTGCCCCCCTCCTCAGCGGGGGCATTTTGACAAAAAGCTCACACTGGACATAAATCGGTGAGTGAGTGGCAAAATGTGCAGGGAGAGCCTTCCCGCCACGTGGCCGTGTGTGTGCAAACTGGGGCTGCTCCCACATGGCCCCCCGAGGGCCGGACCTCCTGAGGAGAGCGGTGGGCAACCTCTGAAATGCCCTGTGCCTGGCCAGCCCACTGGCACATTCAGAAAAGCTTATTTCTCTAGCGTTTGATTCAAAATACACTTCACGTGATCTCACTGATGTGAAAAGTGTTTCATTGTGAGAGCTGTGTATGTAGGCACCAAAGTTTAGCCCTATCACTAAAATCCCTGCTACTAAAGCCCGCTGCACACTAAAAGTAAAAAATAATAATAGGGTACCACTCAACTTTATTTCTTCATGTCTATTCAAAGTATCACAAATAATTTCCCAGTTTAAAAAAACACATCCTGTTTGCGAGCAACATTTCCATATGGTTGGGTCTGGGACAATCTAAGCAAGAAGGCAGATTTAAAAATTGTAAGGAGTAAGAAACAGAAAAAAGATTCATAAAATATAAAAATATTAAAACTGATGAAAAACATCCCTTTGGCTTTTAGGACACATTATTTTTAAAGTATAAGGAATGTGAAATTTATTCCCCCAAACTGGGGTCCACGAGCTACTATTTTTTAAACTGCCAGCAAATAGGAGGAAATTCATAAAAATTAAGCCATACCCCAAACAGAGTAAGACAGGAAGACAGAAGGATTTGGGAAACCCAGCACCAAGTAAGCATACTCTCTGACCTTCCTGGCCAAGAGGAAAAACACAGTGTACCTTTTCAGCCAGTCCTGGCAGGGGAGCCCGGGGCTTCAGCACAGAGCCCCCGATCCACTTAGCCTTCCCACGTGGGTCCCTGAACTTCCTAACCCTGGGCACGCACAGTTACTGCAAGGCTGCTTCCTCAGGGTGGCTCTCTGTACAGTGTCGGTGGGGAAGCATCAGCCTGGGACCCAGAGACACAGGGTGGGCTCCCACCGTTCTCTTGCTATGCAGATTGCTGACGGTGCAGCCAAGTGAATTAGGGGCACCGGTGGGCAAAGCACAGGAGAGACTTTTTTCTGCCTGGCGAGGCTGTAAGGTCCATTTTAAGCTGCAGGAGACCCTCAAGGGGCAGCCTGCGGGGTGAAGCTGGCACTGCAGGGCAGACCAAAGGCGCCGCACACAAGGAGATGTGGACATGACCACAGTTCAGGCCTCACGTTCCAGAACGTGGCCTCTACGGATCTGCCAGCCAGACCCCAGGAAGCAAGCCCTGAATGCGGCAGCCTGGACGGGAGCGTGTCCCCCATTCTCCTCTCCCTCCACCCCTGCCATAAGTGGCCCTGACACTCATAACTAAAAAAAAGTTTGTAATTTAATTTGGGGAGATTGGTTGGCAAATGCTCATTAAACAATTGGATCTCTGGGAACTCTATCTTTAGATTTTTTTTAATTGACCTATTATTTTGCTGGCTCCGGCTGCCAGAGCCCCCACCACAAATAAGGAGATGCTCACTACCTGGACTTTCTTTGATGAATAGTTTTAATTAAAAAATTCTGTATCATAAGTATTTTAATGTTACAAACATACCAAAGGTATGCAGTCATAAATTTAAAAACACATTTAAATTAATCTATAAATATGCTGCAAAATTGACAGGGTGTATTTAAGCAGGGGGATGTGGCATAGAGAGCTAATGATGACAATTAAGGATTGTGTAAAATGAATGAAAATCGATGCCCAGAACAGTGTGGGGAGGAAAGGGAAACGGAGAGGAACTGCAGCAACACGCAGCTGTCCGTCAGGGGACGAACTCGGAGCTGCCCGGAGCCCCCGAAGTGTCAGTGCAGTGAGGGAAGAGCACTCTTCTCCCGTCGTCGTGGACTAGAAATGCCCCGGGAGCCCGGCTGGGGTGACAGGAGGGTCCGGACTGGTGATCTGGGAGGAGAATGGCCGTTCTGATTTCCCGAACAAAAGCCAGACCTTACCAGATACAGGTCTGAAAGGAAACCGTCAAAGGTCCCTGAGCTACCTGCCAGGTGCTGGCACGCGGACTTTTATTTTTTGCACTAATGATCTGTTTTCTGCCTTGAGGCACCCTGACAGGCTGTGGGGCGCACGTCCCTGGAGGCAGGAGGCTCTGGGGCCACGCCCACCAGCCAGCTTACCTGTGCCCTGGGCGCACGTCCCTCCCTCAGTGGGCAGATTGCTCCGAGGGGCCTGCGTGTCCTTGGCCGCAGCAGCCCCTCTGTGCGTGCGGCTCCCACGGATGCTCAGGGTGCTCGGCTCTAGAGCGCAGACCAGGAGGTGCGCTCTAACCTCCGTCACTGCCTCCACACAAAAGACAACTCCGCATCCTTCAATCACGCACTTCCTCCTAATTAGAGCGTGTTCACTTTTTTCCCCTAATTAGGTATTCTTTGTTGCATAATGTTTGCTCTAATCTTTTGGAATCTTTCTCAATATCCAGTCATTACAGGCTCCCCTTGAATTCAACCAAAGCATATTATTTTTTCTGCTAATTATATCCTCATTTACAGATTGGCGCCTCTTCTGATTGGCTCCGTGTACTAGTTGCTATGACTTCATTAGTCGGGTTTCCTGACCCTGTTATTTCTCATGACAGGACTTGCTCCTCCTGTCCTGTGGCTCCAGATCCCTGGGTCACTTCTCACCAGGGTTGAGAGTGTGTCAGACACAGGGGCTGGGTTGTGGGGTCACGGCTGCAGTCACTAATTACTTCACAAGGCCACTGTGCACATCACCGCGGCTAGCGGGGCCCTCTCTCTTCCTCTTTTTAAAAAAATAAATGTGTTAAAGGTGTCATTAACAGGTTAGTTTCTTTCTTTTTTTTTAAAATGTGCCCAGTTTTAAAAAAAGAAGCAGAAGAAGCTAAATGTGTCTCCCCTCTCTGGCTACCAGAGAAACCATCATTCACGAACAAAAGCTTAGTACCTGGGCTTCCGTGCGGGGCTGCCATGGTGTGAGCACGGAGCTCGGGTTTCAACTCCATTAATCTAAAAGAAAACGTGAATGTTAAAATCTTTAAGCGGTGTTAGCAGAATTTTCTAATTCCAGGCATACACAATTAAATAATAAAAACAAGCAAATTAAAAAATAAATAATGATATAAAACTATAACAAAATGTAGTTGTAAAAATTAACAAAACAGCTCTCTGGGCAACAAAATAAAAAAAAGAGCTTCACTGATTAGACAAGATTTGTGTATTGAGAGATAATTAAAATGAATGAAGTACATTTGCATACCAGTGCTATCTTTTCAATAAGCAGAACAGAGTAATGGGACGTGAAGGTTTTGGGGGGCCCAGGCAGTGTGTTGTGAGGCTCGCACTCCGATTCCAGGCCTTCGGAATAGCCCACCGCACCAGAGTCAGAGACCTGGGAAGAATGGAGCCTGCAGAGTTTAAATGCAAGTTAGTTAATATGAAAAATGCTGTATCTAGTTGTTTGCAAAATTACTTTTGTTGATTAAAAGGCTCTTCAGAACTTCCGGCTGGTGAAAGGGTTTTAAATTGTCTAATGGTGATTGTGATTGCTATGCAGAAAAAAGGCAGTGCAAAGCAAACCGTTCTATCACTGAATCTTTGTTAAGCAGGCCTTGAACGTGTCTGACAGCATAATTAATCTTGTGATATGAACAAAGAAACCAACTCAATAGTATTGAAGATGCTTATTAAAAATACTAAATACCTTTTTCCACTTAAAAACCTTTTGAAACAGTGAGGAAAGTGGCACTACCTTTTTGTTTTTGCAGCATTTTCCTCTAAATTGATGCCAGAGTCTTCAGCACAGCAGACGACTGTGAGTGCACAACAAGAATCCGTTGGGAAGAGACGACTGTTCCCGGCCAGGAAGCCTGGACCCGCCGGGCCGGCAGCTGCGGGTTCTGACAACACCCCTGGTAGCCACGCCAGTTGCCAAAGTCGAGGCAGAATTAATGGTTGACAACACTCCTTTGGTAACAAAAAAACTACAATAGGACTTCCCTGAAATTGCTCTTTTCAGAATCTCAAGTGAGGACTGTGCTTATAGCCCTTTGGGGTTCTGAAGGTCTTCAAAGACACAGGACATATGTGAGGTGTCTCGGGGCTCCCATTGGTTAGAGCAGGGCTTGTGGCCCAGTTATCGAGACTCCCTGGGTGGGTCCTCTGAGGAGCGAAGCCACCTCTGTATCTGGGGAAGTGACAGGCCCCCAGAACCCGCCAGCACCATCTCTAACCTGTGTAGGCAGCAGAGTGGGACCCTGTTGGGAGGGGAGGTGCCTTAAGTGGGGCTTGGGGATGAGCTTCCTCTTACCTGCTGGAATTTTTACCTGGGATGAGTCATTAACTGGAGAGAACACCGATAAGTGACACATTGGCAGTGGCGACTGCTGTGTAACTGAAAACCACGTATTTCAGTGCATATACAATAAGCACTCATTCAGCTCACGCATCTGCAGATGGCCTGTGGGCTGGATGGCCTTGGCTGAGACCGCTTCGGCATCTGCAAGTCAGCTGGACTCCACTGACCTCGGAGCCTCGCACCCTCCCTGGCCCGGGCATGTTCTTGTTATGGGGGTGGCAAGAAAGCCAGAGGGCGAGTGGAACACGGGGGGGGGGGGCTCCAAGGCGCAGAGTTGGGGGCTATTGCCATGGGGCTCCAGGGTGCACTCAAAGGAACAGAAGCCTTTGCAAAGGGAGTCAAACAGGGAGCGAAAGAGACACATTCATGCAGTGCCATGTAGCAGGGCTACATCCTACAGTATTTTGCTAAAGAAAGTTTTAACTCAAACTCTTTGCGAACTAAGGGTAAAAGGCTATCTCTTTCCCTTAGTATTGAGGAAAATAAATTCAAATAAACTATTGGTTACCCTGAAGCTGGTAATCATAAGAGTGATAACAGAGGAAAAAATATCATATGATCTCACTTATATGTGGAATCTAAAAAAAACAAACAGAATGAGAAAGAGTCATAGATAGGGAGAACAAACCGGTGGTCGCCAGATGGCAGGAGGGCTGCGGACGTACAGACCGGCAGCTACACACCAGTCCCAGGAATGCAAAGCACAGTGCGGAGAACAGTCGATAATACAGTGAGAACTATCTATGGTGCCAGGCGGGACCAGACTTGTCGGGGGAATCACTTCCTAAGTTGCACGAATTTGTAAACACTATGCTGTGTACTTGAAACTAGTATAATACTGAATGTTAATTCTCATTGAAAAATAAAAAGGAAAAAAGTAAAGAGTGGCAGTGTGTAGGATTCAAAGCAATGGTTGTATGTGCACAGAGCGACACGGCCTTGCCATGCACATAAGTTAAAGTTGAACATGCACCGTCACCCCGGTGCAGTGTTGAGACCACAGACTAGTGAACGGACAGCATTAAACGCACTGCAGTGGTTGCCTCTGGGCTGCGGGAGGGGCTTAAAAGGGAATAAACTGACAAGTCGAAGGGGGGTCTGGCATTGAGCAACGGTGGAATACGCTGTAAACTGGGGATTACAATGAACTCAGCCCTCTGCACAGAGCCCCAGAAGGAAGAGGAGTCATGCTCATGCCGAAATGCCTAACCGTCATCTGGGTCAGCCTCTAGATCATCCCACGCACCCGCACCAGGCCCTCGTGGGTGGTGGTCCAACTGGCGTGTCTATTTTCCAGGGAAGCGGGACAAGGAATTATCTTCCAGACATTTTAGGTTCATGTTCTCACATCTGAATCTGAGGTCTGTAAGGAAGATGAGGAAAGGTTTAAGTTGTTTCTTCACCCTGTGGAGCTGGTTCGCAGAGAATCTAGTCGTGCACGGAGTTGAAGGGATGCCGCCGGTGGAAAGTAGGTGCGGAGGCAGCGACCAGGACTCGGGCGCGGTGGGAGGGGGGCGGGCTGGGGGAACACAAGAGAAGCCCCCTTCACGACGGGGAGAAGCAACATGAAAGAGATACTCAAGTATTTTTAAACTGTGAGGCTGCCAAAGAGAATGTGAAGGCAGAATGTATATAGTCCACATGGGGAAATGTTTTTTATAGAAAAATCTAGTTTCTAGGATATTCTTACCACAGGGCCGAGAAGCAGGAACTAGATCAGAACAATGGCCCTGTTGAACTGGTGCTGGGAGAGTGCCCCCGTCTGAAACCTCTGCTCTCAGAGGGAAGAGACACACGCGCGATGTGGCCGCCCATGCTCTGCGTCCGTGCTGGGCGCCACGGCACGCTGTCACCTCACACACGGCCCGCTCCTTTTGGGGCCTTTGCTTGCCCATCCGTCCAGGAAAAGTCCACTTTAGTTTTTCTCAGCATCTAGGCCTTGATGTAAAAGGGTTACACAAGAAAGTGCTGATAAAACCTCGGCTCCAGCTGTCAGGACCTGCAGCAGGACAGGCAGATCCCATCCCGTGGGCGACACACCGATGGGCTTCTTGGCCTGGGAGGAGGAAGGAGGGAGAAGGCGCAAGGCCGGGCAGGGGCAGAAGACGCAGAATTGAAGTGGAGGGCTGGCAGCGTCTCAGCGCCCTAGTACAAGCCCAGGGTTCAAAAGTAAATAAATACATTCCAGTTTCACATACTGCACGACCCCTTAATGCAGTCCAGTTACATCATCTTCTGCTCAACTGAGGCGGCAACTGTTCACTGAGACGCTGGAGAAAACACCGGCCCCACCGAATTTACTGAAATGTGACACCTCTCTGCGTGGGCTTACAGCCAGATGACTTAAGGAAGTTTTAAGGGCAATTTAATTTTGATCAAACTTCTTTTTTAACGTATACCTCCTGTTGGGCACGTGTACTATGATTGCTTCAGCACACGAAGCCCTTTCCGGGTAAGAGCTCCCTCCCACTTTACGAGACAGCGCCCACGGCCTCTAGAGAGGTTGAAGCGACAAGGTATTTCCCCTGCTCCACGTGCAGGGAGGACGCAGGCCACGGGTCTCTGCATTCACCCTAATGACACAAGGACGTGGGACTGTGCGGAGTCCGTCCTGCAGGAGGCGGTGGCAGCAAGTGTCCACGTCTCATTTCCTGAGGCACCAAGAGCACGGCGACAACACGAGGGACAGATGTGCAAGGTCTGCGCTGTTGGCAGCACCGTCCGTGGGATCTGCGACCAGCAGCTGTGACCACGGTGCCTCTGTGAGCGAGGGGAGTGTCCTTCCCAGCCCGTTGCTACAACCCTGGGGACAGAGGTTATGCCAGATCCTCTCAATTCACTGTTCTGGTCTTGAATTCACCTGATTTGATTTCCATTGGTTGGAGCTCCAAATCCTGACATGAACACAGGTGGACATTAGATATTAACACCCATGCAACATGCAATACAACTTCTTTAAATGTTCAGTCAAGTCACCACTGAAACCATCTGGATTTGTAGTTTTTGTTACAAGAAGTTGTTTAAATGCATTTTTTGTTATTGTTCAACTAAATGGCTATTTAAATGTTTATTTCTTTTTGTGTCAATTTTGGTAACATATTTTTAAAGTCTTCTCTTTTTCTAGGACATAGAAACTACATTGAATTGCTCATAATATTCACACAGTACGTTTTAAATGCCCGCAGGCCCCTCTTCCATTTGTTACTGTTCATCTGTGCGATTTTATTCATCTAGCCAAAGACCTTTTGGTTTCATTGATTTTCTCTATAGTTTGTATATTTCTATTTTTACCAATTTCTACCCTTTACTGTCTCTTTTCTTCTACTTATTCAGATTTACTCTGCCTTTCTCTTTCTAGTTTCTTAAGGCATAAACTCATATATTTTATTTTAGACCTTTTTTCCCCCTGAAATCAACAACAAAGGCTATACATTTTCCTCTAAAATTGCTTTAGCTACATCTGATAAATGTGGTATGTTGCGTTTTCATATTCATTTAATTTCAACTATTCAGGATTTCCTTGTGACTTTTTTTTTTTGAGCCATGAGTTGCTCAAACATATTTCCCTCAGATGTTGGAGAATTGGTCTGATTTATTGTTGATTTCTGCTACATTACAAATGTATCCTGTACGACTCCAGTCCCTTTCGATGTATTCACACTTCTTCAATGGCTCAGCGTGTTGTCCCTGCCTCGGTAAACGCTCTCTGCACAACTGGAAAGATCTGTTGCTGTGTCCTGCTGCTGGGTGACATGTTCAACGCATGGCAACCAAGTCCCACCGACTGATAATGTTACTAAAGATTTCCCCAAAGTTAAAAATTTTATACTTGTTCTATCAATTACTGAGATGGGAGTCTGGAATCTTCAACTATATTTTGTATTTGTCTTTTTTTCTTTTTCATTCTACCAGCCTTTGCTTTATGTATTTTAAGGGTCTATTTTCAGGTACATACATGTTTGATATGCTTTTTTCTTTTTAAGATTTGAACATTGCATTATTAAGAAAGTTCTCTTCATCTCTGGTAATATTCCTTGTACCACAGTGAATTTCTCTGATATTAACAAAGTTACATCAGTCTCCTTATAATTAGTTTTTACATGATGTACCCTTTTCTATCCTTTTTATTTTAAGCTATTTGTGTCATTTTTAGAGTAAGTTTCTTATAAATAGATATTCATCTTTATATTCAGGAACAACACATAGAATTCCAAGGAATTCTAGAGAAGTCCTTAAATGTTAGCCTATATTTTTATAATATACTTTATCAATAATTTATAAAAATGATCTCTCCCTCATCTACACTTGATCATAGAAAACATACCTTAGAAGGGTACCTTAACACAGAATGATACATAAAATTCACTTACAAATTCAATATCTGAAAAGTATTATTCTTTATAAAAATTAAGATACTCAAAGTATTAACTGTCTTATGCACTAACTAGTCTTTACCTTTTTGTGATAAATATTGTAAAATGTAGAAAATTTTCTTTCATTTTTGCATTGATGTTAGTTTAATTATTAAGAGTACATCCAAAAGCATCTGCAAATTGGTTTCAGGGTACATGTTTCTTCATACAAGATTATTTCTTTTTAAACAACAAAAATATTTTGTTTTCTTGCCTTGGCTTCAGTTTTCCCAAGGAAATTGATACTCCTTTTGCTAATTTAGGTTTTAGATCAATTTCTAACTTTATTTAAGAGTATCCCACTATAGCCACACATTCTTCTTTTTGTAATTACTCCAGTAAACTACCTACGAAGAGTCACAGTCCGTGGTGACCACCAAGACAGCGGGGAGTGCCGGTGGGTGTTATGGGGCATCGATAAGGTGACATCTGAATAACCATCAAGGTCAGCACCACTGCACAGGTGTATGCGCCAAAAATGCCAGTTTAAGGCTTATTTATCATTCAGAAATTGTTCTTCAACAGCACCCACAGGGTTTGTGTGGAACATGTATAATCTTATTAATAATGCTTCTCTTTGCAAGAACAACTCACCATTAGTAGAAGACAGGGCCACAAACACAGATTTACGTGGTGGCAGCAACTGACTGCGCCTGAGACTTACTGGTTACACTGCGGCCGTGTCCCCCCCGCCGGCTCGCCCCCCGGCCTCTGCCGACATGCATTTTAACCTTAGACTCCGCGTGTCCCTGTGTCCTGTCCTTCGCTTTTGAATTGACATCAGTGGACCCTTTAGAACCAGTGATGTCTCTGTATTTACTATGAAGCTTTAAATTGCACCCTAGATTTATGCTTTTTCTGGTTTCCCAATTTCTTGACTGGTACATGTCAATATTATAATTTGGAAAAATATATAAATTTCCAAAAAATGCAGGGAAGGAGTTTTCACGTGGAATAGCAGTGATATGCTTGAGTCTTGCTTTTTCATAGTCTGACAATCTCTGATTTTTAAATGATACACTAGGCTATTTATAGTTAATATAATTATTAATACGATGAATTTAAGTCTACAATCTTGCTATCTGTTTTATATTTCTCCCATATGTTCTTTGCTTCTTTTTCCTCTTTTCCCACCTTCTTTTGAATCACGTGAGCATTTTCTGTATTCCATTTTATTTCTACATGGAGCTCATTAAGTACGCCTGCTTCATTTTTTTAGTGATGGCTTATGGTTTTCCAAGTGTATCTTTACCTCCTTATAGGCTACTTTCAAATTATAACACACACGATAAGTAAAATACAAGAACCTCAGCACATTTTCCTTCCCACTCCCATCCGCCATCCTCTGTGCTACTGTGACCGTGGACTTCAGTGCTAAGGCATTTCTACCTGCGCCGCTGCCTCTGCCTCCATCTGAGTCTGAGCTGCACCTGGGTCTGCACCTGGGTCTGCACCTGCACCCTCAAAAACACAAACATTGCAAACGCAGAATCTCCTAGTTACAAAACCGTATAGTCACTCATCTATTTGCCACTTTGGGTGCCCCCCATCCCTTTTCATAAATCTGATTTTCAATTTGGGGATATTTTCCTTTGACCTAATAAGCTGTCTGTAATGTTTCTCGCGGCCTTTGAGCAGGCTGGAGTGCTTGCGCGGGTCCCGCATGCTCACCCACGCCCCCCGGGCTGGGCGAGGCCACAGAGGACGAACAAGCGATGCTCATGAGGATGTGACCAGGGGGGTGACTGGGGAAAGCTTTTCAGACGGCGTCACAAGGGACTGAGTTTTGACCAAAAAATAAAATAGAAAGTCACCTGTATGTGAATATATATCTAAAGTAAAATAGTTTTAAAAGAAAAGAAGGCAGTGCAGTCCCAGGCGAACGAGTGCTCACTGGCCAGGAGCCTCGCTCCGAGCCTCCCGGTGACTGCGATGCACACTGAAGTTCCTCTAGGCTCCGCCCTGTGCTCCGTTTAAACGAAGGAGCTCAAACCAGATGAGTCTCCGTGACTTCAGGACCTGCTCTGGTCCTGCGGGTGGGCTGAGAAGCCCCTGGGGGGACGCTCTTCCCCACGCGTGAAAGGACCACGCCTAGCTCTGGCGGTGGTGAGCGGCTCAGAGCGAGGACAACACACTCCGTCCGACACCATCTGATTCCCAACAGCTGGGCCGCTTCTGAGGCACTTGCTTTGAGCACAGCCGCTGCCCACACAACGTGTAGGGGGGCCAGGACCCCCACTGAACCTCCTGATGGGATCGAGATGAGGCTGCTGGGGACCTGCGTGCGCAGCTCTAGGATCGGGGAATGGAAGCCTCACCCAGCTCCGCGTTGGGCCCACCCCTCACACAGTGAGATCGTCCCACATTTGACTCTGAAGGCGGGTTCTTGGGTCAGTTCCCACCTTTGCGTGCACCAAACAACTCCCTGCTCCCATCCCTGCAGCCATGTTCCCTAATGCCCTTAACTTGTCCCTAATCCAGTAAACAAAGCCCCAGTAACATAAACTTGATTTATAAAAACAAATCTTCCTGCAAGTCTACTTCACGAAGCAGAGTCACAGAGCCGTAAGCAAAGATGAAGGCCCGAGACGCAGAGGAACCCCGAGTGCACAGGGAGCGTGCAGTCTGCATCTGCAGCCTCCCCCGGAGGGCAAGCACCGGACGGGCTACAAGTCCATCTGCGCCGAGTGCTTCCAGTGTGCACGCACCGCGCCACGTGCTTCCCACCAGCTCTGCCGCACCCGCACTCGCAGCGGTCTGAAGGGCTGGGCCCCGTGCATCCACATGCCACAGAGGAGACTGAGGTTTAAAAGGGCGGGCAATGTACACAAGGTCCCAGAGCCGGCGCATGGAGTGCTGGGGCGCAGGCAGCAGAAATGGAGAGAGAAACACTGACCGGATGACTAGGATCCACACAGATGGACAAACTACAGACCAAAATGCAGCCAAACAGAAACAAATCCTGGCCTGCCTTGTCTAATGAGGGTGTGTCCACTGACCTAGTTCCCTGGATCAGTGTTAACTGTCCATTGCCCCCTTTCTTGTGTATGCACCACCTGCCTGCCACGTGGTGACGTAGAGACTGAGAGGCACCGCTCTAGACCAATGGGGACGCTAACTGGGGACCCTTCTGAGGGAGAGAGGGGACACGACATGTCAGAGGACCCCAGCAGGAGCGACTGCTCGGGCTCCACACAGCATGCCCAGGCGGGCCCTGGGGTACACTGTGGGTTCCTTGGGGGCCTTCTGAGATACCCATCAGAGCGCTTTCCTTCCGAGTCCTCCAGCAGACGGAAGACCGTAGGACTGGGGAGGGGCTGAAGCACAGGCATGGCCTGCAGGCCTGGGTGGCATCTAGAGGCAACTGGAAGCTCCCTGTCCTCCTGGGTCTGTGCTTCTGGCCGCTCACCCAGCCAGCTGCTGCCAAGTCGGGGCAGGATCCGCAGCCATTGCCCCTGAAGGCAAAGGCAGAGGCAGGCCCTGGGCGTGCAGCGAGGCGGGTACTGGCCACACGGCTGAGGAGCCAGGGCGCCCTTGCCCTGCACGGAGGGCAGTCCCCAAAGGGAGAATCGGGCAGACCACTGGGAACGACAAACCTTTCACAGCTTAACCCACCTGGACACCAGGCTCTTCCCACCCTGTGCAGTAGATGAATCACCTCACTTCCCACAGGGACGGTGGGACAAAGGAAAGTGTGGCAGTTACACCCTCAAAACTCCTGGGGGGAGCCCGCATTCTTCTGGCCACGAGGGACACGAAGAAGAGGAAAGGATGTCCTCCTGTGGTAGACTGCACTGCTCCCTCCGTCACTGCTCCCTCCTGCACAGCCCCTGCTCCACACCCTGCTGTGGCCTCGCTGTGGGTAGAGCGGGTGGAACATGCTTCCCAGCTCTTGGCTCTGAGACCGGCCACGTGATCTGCCCCAGCCAATGGCATGTGCATAGAGGTGTCAGTGTCTGGGTCCCAAGACTAGCCCTTAAGAGGAACGCGGGTCCGCCGACCCTCCCGCGTTCTGACCTCCACGTTAGGAAAGTACCAGTCAGGCCGCTGGTCCGAAGAGAAGGAGAGACAGGTGGGAGGAGCCTCGCCGGCCACTCCAGCTGCAACTCAGAGCAGCTAACCCCTCCCCTGTGCACACACACACTGTGGACAATATGCAACTGCTGTTAAGTCCCTGAGTTTTGGAGCTACCTGTTACGTAGCAATACCTAGCTGATACTGACATGTTCACCGTCTTTATTCATTCTGAATCCCCGGGGCCCAGCAAGCCCCTGGAATAGTATAAATGCTCATTAAGAGTTTGTCATATTAATTAACAAGTAAAACAGACTTCAGGACAACTCTCAGTAATAACTGGAATATACTGTGATTTGGGGGAATAAAGACAAGCATGCCGCAACATCACCGTCTCTCGCCATATGAGTCCCTGAGCACCTGAGATCCTGGGAGTCAGGCCTGGGGTGGCCTGAGCACCTTCATCGTTGCCCGGAGGGAGCTGACTCACCCCACTCGAGGCCTCGATAAAGCCCAGACTCGGGTGGAATGAAGAGAACCAACATGGTGACGTGTCCACTCGGATTCTGCTGTCCTGAATGCAGAGCCACCTCTCCCTGAGGACCGGGAGTCCCTCCAGAGGCTGCCGGTGTGAGGCAGCCCCACCCTGCCTCTTACGTTTTCAACGGCAGTGTACCGCACCTCTGAGGGACATGTGCCTTCTCGGGCTGGCCTAACGCTGTCCCCAGGAGCAGCGTTTTGGAAGGTGGATGTCAGGTGGAAGAAGTATTTCTCAGAGCGCTGCATCCCCGTGGGAATGGCGACAGCTTGAGCTTGGCGGGGAGTCCCGCTGCACTCCGAGGCGTGAAGGGAGGCACGAACCGTGCATATGCTGTACCACACAGCTTTGCCTACTGCTGCTCGTAGCTTCGCCATAGCTGTGAACGCCCTGCTCCTCTCCTCTTCACCCCTGAAGACGCGCGAACACACAGGATTGGGCTGCGTGAGGCAGAGCATCTCCCGCGGGGGAGGCGCAGGAGGACGCGGGGTGGACGGCTCTCCCCACTGGGGTGCATGGGTTTTGTTCGGGGATCTCCGGGCCGGTGACCAAACAGCCGCCCTTCCTCGGCTGCCTTCCCACCACTGCAGTGTCAAGATGTTTGGTTCTGTTGAAGGTTTTTATTGGTACAGACTTTACAAAGGCGGAATTTCTTCCAAAGGCAGCAGACATGAAGCGTATCTAATCAGAGGCTGCCTAAATTGCGAGCCCACCAGTCACACTAAAGGAAACACAGGTGTGTGGCCTGTGGTTGCCCCCACAGCTCCAAGGCTGCTCCCAGGAGGTGGGACTGCAGCCCCCAGACTGGGAATGCGCTTCTCTCCTTGCAGGAGAGGACAGGAGCCCCCGGGAAGCTGCTCTGGCTCTGAGAAGGGGAAGGGGAGGGGGGGAGGGCGGGAGAAGGAGGGCAGAGTGAGGAGAGGAGAAACTCTTGTCAGAATCTTTTTAGTGTACAAAACTAATTCTGCTCATCTTGGATTTGGTGAGCTGGATAATATTCTGTGCACGGCTCCTAAATGAATTATTAAATGTCAACTCAAGATGGCTTAACTAAAATACCCAATTTAATAACCAAAAAAATCTAAGGTAACAATAACAATTTTACAGGTGCATGTAGATTGTTAAGTCAAACCATTGTAGACAAGCTTTGGGGGTCTTCACATAGCCTCCCTCACGTCTCATCTGCTGTCACGAACACCCACTCTGGAGAGCACGTTCCGTTTCAATACAGATCATCGCCTCAGTGCAGGCCACGCTGTTCAGATGGAACCAGCGGACCTTTTTTTTTTCTAAAATATAAAGCTAAACAAGATCTCAGTCACAACCACCAAATCTTTATTAATGCATTCCTTGTGCTACTTCTGAATATTAATAAAAATTAATAATTAATTTTGCCTTTGGCATTGCAAGATATACTAGTTTTAATTAGTGCACTGTACTCCTATACAATTAAAAAATAATTGATGTCCACGCTTATTGGCGGCGTCTGTGATCTTCTTTTCTGTTGTTGTCAACAAAAGCCTTAAAAAACAAGTTCGAGAATGTAGGCCTGTCCACTTGATTTAAACACCCAAAGTAACGGGCAAATCTTTTATGATGAAACAGAACAGTTTTCTGTTTAAATTATACACAAGTATATTAACTAGAAAGAGAAAATTAAAAGCTGATGGCTACAAGGAATAATGGAAAGTCTATAAAAATGTTTTATCTATCAACAAATTTGCCCGGAAAGCCTCAATGGTCGGCGTCACGTCTCAGCTGCGACAGGGAGAGGCCATCTTGGGTTTGTTCTGTCGGCCCCACCGGGCGTTTGAGGCTGATATCCTCCTAACCAGCGTTAGTTATTTAAATTCAGCATATCCTGCCACCGTTCTACGACATCACTTTAACTACTCTATCGTGGAGTGCCGAAGCATCTCTCTGGGTCCCCCTCTTCCTCTTCCCTTCTTAACAACGCACACCGTCGAAGGCAGGAAAACACCTAGGGTTAAAAGGAGGAATAGTTTCCTTTGAAAACATTTGTTTTAGAAGGGAATAATTCAAACCCTGCAGCCCATGTGTTTCCTGGTTTTATTTCTTAGAACCAGGATTCTTATTTTTAAGGAACCTACATTGAACAAGTAAGTATACACACACCTGTGATACCAAGAGGCGGTGCATGAAGAGAACATGGACTCGGTCCAACACACGGCAGAGCAGGGGCCGTGAGAATCTGGGTTTCACGCCCGAAGAACTGGTTAGTATGTATTTTTTAAGGCAGAAAATGGATGCCAGTGATTTTTTTTCCAGGTTAATGATCTTAATAGCTATTTGAAGTGAAAAAATAGATTATGCCCAAGTATCAGTCCTAGAAATGTAACCCTTGGTTCATCCTCCGCAACGGTCTTACATTCGTAGTGCTGACTGCAATCTGAAACTCCCTCGGTCGCGAAGTCACTGCTGCCCACACTCTGTGTCCCGGCCCCGAATCTCCGTGCTGTGCATGAGGCCGGACCCTGTCATCTGCCCTCAACTGCATTCCCGGTGCCTAGCGCAGAGCTCATACTCGGCAAGCATCTGTGGGGCGAATTCATTAATTCTGACCCCAAATATGCTTTGTTCCTCCTTGAGTCTTCTGGGTTTTCTTTTTCCATGTGCCACCAGAGGTGAAAGGACCAACAGGGTGAGGTACGACCCCACGATGGCCCATCACTCGGCAGTTAAGAACGGAAGACCGGCCTGCACAGTGTCACACATGAGTCTTGAAATGATGGGCCGTGCAGTGTAAGGCAGTCAGAATGGGGTGCACACGGCCTGACTCAGGGCAGTGAGCTTCGGAGCAGGGGCTGCTGGGGTGACAGGAACCAGAACAGAATGCTGGTGGCCCCTGAGGGAGCCGCTCCAAAGGGGCAGCAGGAACATTCAGGTGTGCTGGAGAGGCCCACCATGACTGGGCTGGGGCTTCCATGGATGCGTAAGTTTGTCAGAACTTACCAAACCATGCACTAACATCTGTGCATTGGCAGTATGTAAATCACGTCTTAATTTTTAAAAGTTTTAGGATACCTATTTTTTTTTTCTAGCCCATTCCCTGTCAAGTGAAGAAGGAAACTCAGAAAAGTATACAGTGGAGAGGGTCTGGAATTCCTCCCCCACAGCTCCTGCCAGTGCAGCCAGACCACGGAGGTGACATCACAGCCCCTCCTCACTCCGGCTCACCTGCTGCCCCGCTGCCCCGGACCGGCAGTGGGGAGAGGGGTGGGCACGACCCGTCCCTCTGGCCTAACGCCCCTGTCAAGAAGGCGGGGGTCTCTTCGTCACAAGCGTGCGGCCCTGGGTGCAGAGACTCCCCGGGCCCCACCGACAGAAGCTGTGAAAACTTCACAGCCCATGCAAATGCTGCAGCCTGTGTCTGTGCGCCCAGCTGGGCTGCGCATCAGTTTTGACTTCTCAAATTGGGTCAGTGAAAAAGGACGCAGCTTTCCATTCCAGGGATGTAACTCCTCAGTGTGATCTGAATTCTACCGACACTGGGAAACCTGGGAACTCTAGAGCAAGCCTTTGGCGTCACTGGGACCACCTTTCAGAAAGGCCCAGTGACCTTTCTTTTCATTAAAAGGCCCAAATTTCCTGGGTGTTAATCAAGGATTACCTTGAGAATTAAGTCGCTGTGAATCACACAGGGAACAAGCCAGCGAAATGGGGAGAAGCACTTAACCACATCTGAGGGTCTCCTTCCCCTGGACACCACCAGCAGGTCCCTCACATTGGTGAGAAGGACGGAGGGAAGTGGGGGGGACCCCGACACTGCCTGGTGCAGAATTCCCTGTTGAATTCTGAGAATCGCACCTCCTTCCTGATGGTCTCACCCTGACTTTGCCTTCCTATTTTCCTCTAGTCAGGTGACAAGTGCCTGTTTGGAGCTTAAAGTCACAGTTTGTTTTGAGTTCCCTGCTCACCGCTATTGGTTGGCGTTCAAGGTGACAGAAACCTGTGGGAGTCCGATCTTTACCCCATGTCCCGGGCATCCCAGAGTGAGTTCTACACCCGACCTAACACATTTTTGATTGGTGTCTCTCATGCTTCCAGCCCAGGCCGTGTCCAGAGGAGGCTGAAGGGCACAGGGGGCAGCCCCTCCGGCAGCGCAGGCGCCTGAGCGTGACGTACCGCACGGGCAGCACGCGGGGCTGTCCAAGGGGGAACGAGATGCCAGAGGAGGAGGGTGACTCAGTGGGACGGGACGTCCCAGAGCGTCTGGGAGTGGAACTGAGGCTTTGTCTTCAGGGAGGGGACGTGTTCGGGAGAAAGACGGTGTTCGAGCTCGACAAAGGAATGTCCTTTGGTCAGAGAATGGGCGCTGCTTTTGCCAAAGCAGGTTTTTCCCCTTACAGTTCAGACATTCCCATCCTAGCTGCACAGCTTTGGCCCCTCATACACCCTGAGCCTGTACAGCACCCCAACAGGGACAAAGACAAACCCAGAGCTGTGGGTGGCAATGCCCACCACGTGGATCAGGGAAAGACCTCAGCGGCTGTGGCTTGATCCTGGCTTCCCCGAGGCTCCTCTACCGCCTCCCGCCTGCAGGGCAGGGGCGGGTGGCACCAGGATGGCCGGGGATGTGAACGAGACACTGAGGCACGGTTCTGTGACACAGGCCAGCTACGGCTCGTGCTGTTCTAGACTGGAGTCAGGACCACGCGTCAGGCATAAAAACAAAAGACAGTCCCCTACAGGCATCACAGCACTTCCTGGCCCAGCCCTGGCTCCCAGGTGAGTCCTCACCCTGACCCCCGAGCCCCACCCGTCATCCTCAGCGGCACCTCCTGAGCCCATCTGCACCCACCTGTAAAGAAATTGAGGCTTCCAAATGGAGACTGAGAACAGAAGTCCCCACTGCGTGGCGACCTCAGCGCTGTGTTGGGGCCTCCAGGACCGGGGGGCGGGGGGGTGGCAACCGCAGCCTCATGTCCACAGGCACCTGCCAGGCTGAGGTCCCAGCCCTTCTCTGCCCCTCAGGTGCCTGTGGCATCTGCGTGCAGACTGCGGGGCGCTCATCCAGTGACAGCATCGAGAGACCTGGGGCAGTTTGCTTAACTCGCTACCCCCATATTAGACTATGATAAGTTCTGGGAGGTCAGGGGCTGGCTGGCTCAATAATGAGTGTTAACTGGAAAAATAAATAGTCTCGTCCAATAGATATGAATGTCAAGTCCTCTTCTGAGCCTAAAAAACACAAGGCCCATGGGCCGGATCTGGCCTCCACCTGGTTTTATCTGGCCCAGCACCTTGTTTTTACTCGGCGACAGCACTGAGCTGTCCCTTAACTGTTGTGGAGCAGTTACATTTACACAGTTCTAAAGTTACATTCGGCCCTTTGAAGGCAACCGCGAGGCTGATGTGGCCCCCAGTGAACGTGAGTTCGACACCCCTGCCCTCGGGGGCTGACGCCCTCTTGGACCCCTGCTCCCCACCCCCACTCACCCAGTGAAGGTGAGAGCCCACGCTCCCTCCGGACCCTTCCATCCTCGTGCCCATGTGTTCGCTGCCACACTCCCCAGGTGGCCCCACAGCTGTTTACATAGGAACGTGTCTCCTCCACTAGCTCGGGGACCGCTGGGAGGCGGTGGGCAGCACCCGCAGCTGCCGGTGGTGCTTGTGTGAAACACACTCATCATTGGGCGGCCTCACCTAACAGCCCACCTGAGACGCCTACGTCCTCATTCGCTACCAGGCCCACGAAAGGCCTGGATGATGTTTGCCAGCTACCCCAGGACAGCGCCTTTGGAGAAAGCAGCCACACGTCCGTCATGTTACAGGACTTCTGTCTGTCAGCACCGTGGGGAACGCCCACAGTGTGGGGACGGGAGGCCCGGCGGGCTGCTGGTTGGTGGCGCCCGCACCAAGTCTGCCACAGGCTGCGCCTCTGCGGGCCACACGGGACGACTCGTGGGCAGAGCTGGCAGGCGGCCTGCGTGGGGGTGGACACCGCGTGCACTGGACTCTGTGTGCCAGGCTGACGTGAAACGTCTGACCATTCAAACGGAAGTTCTATGATGATAAGATCATCTCACTGAGACGTGTACGTGACAGGCTGAGAGACATAAAACCACAAAGCTTTTATGTTTCCCTCCTTCCAAAGGGAAGAAAATAAAATCCCGAGACGATGGCCACTTTGAAGGGCATTTATGATCTGAATTACTTAATACCTGGTAAACTTCTAATACACAAGACGAAGTCTCTATGCTATTAAAGATAAACCTCCTCCCCCGAGATTGCAGCAAACAGACGTCCGGAAGGAGCCGGACGCCTCACCCGCCCCTGCCCAAGGCGAACGTCCCCTGAGAGAAGGCCGTCACCCAGCTGGGCTGCACGGGCTCTCCGCCACCCGAGCGGCCTGCCTCCCCCCGCACAGAACACCGGCCCGTCCTGGGAAAACCACCCACGCCCAGAAATGAGTGTGCGTTGAACTTCGGCAGTAAACACGGTGCTCCCGTGCTGCTGCAGGTCACACGACATGGGACTGGAAAACAGAGCAGAGGACAGCTCAGGACCAGTCCTGGCAACGGGGCAGTGACCACTGCCAACCTCCCTCCTCCAGTCCAGCCGACGACTGCCGGTGCCGCTTTCCTGCCCAAACAAGTGTGGAGGGTGGTGCTGGGGGTGCTAATGAGGCCTGCGATTAGCCATGAGCAGCCTGGCACCTTTACCTTTCTGACTGGCTCGGGTGCTCCTCATAACCTACTTCTGGGGCACAGCCACTCCCTGGGGCCAGGAGCATGACTGACAGGAGTAGAAGCATCCCTGTCCTCACCTGCAGGGGGCGAACTGGAGGCCCAGGCAGGGGCAGCAAATCCCGCCCCGCCCCGCCCCGCCCCGCCCCAGGGGTAGTGGGGAAGACCCAGCGAGTCCCTGTGTGTGGTCTGGCTCCGGATAAGTGTCTCCTCCCCATCCCTGGATGAGGGCCACAGGGTCGTGGAGGGGCTGGTGTTTGCAACCCGCCTCCCGTGTCCAAAGGTCCCCGAGTCCTAGTTGTCTGGATCGTGGAATCAGGGGTGGACCCGGCTGCAAGCATGTTTCTCCTTTTGTCTCTGATCCCTCACAGTGATGTCCCTCTGGGGAACCACGGAGGGTCAGAGCCGGGTGGGCAAATTACGGGCAAAGGGAGGCCCCTCTCCACAGCCCCCCAGCGGGGCGGTCATGGAGCCAAGGCGTGGGCCAGGCTCCTCGGAAGCCCAGGCCGGCGCCTTCCCACGGTGCTTCCTGCCTCCTCCCAGCCTGTTCTCAGAGTGTGGTTTTCCGGGGTATTTTCAAGGTGCTGACCTTTCCCTGCCACACATTTGTAGCTCAGGGGAAAGCATGCGTGGGTGTGCATGTCTGTCGGTGCTGGTGTGCATGTGTGTGAGTACACGCGCGCGCCGGGTACCCAGCCCAAATTAAACTCTTTCACTGTATTTTATCAGATCGATCTCCTGTGTACGCCTCAGCATCGTCTCATTTAAATAAAAGTTCCATTTGTAACAATCCTATAAATAGAAGGCCCTATCGATCCAGGCCCCACTGGCGAGCTGCTCTTCGGCTGTCACTGAAGCCTGACCGGTTAACGTGAGGGCTACAATTCATTATGCGGCAAGATACAGGGCAGGGCCGTGCCGCTCAGGGTTCTGAGCACCGGTGTGCTGCGCTCGGCCCAGCACGGTCGGTGGGGCCGTGTTCTGGGTCACGGATGCTCTTGATGTGCCATTTCACACCCTGAAGGAGACCCCCTTGCCCAGCCCTGTCTGACCAGTTAGTGTCACTGTGGCGGTGAAGACGCCGACCTCAGCACCACAAAGGTGGATCGTTTTACACTCGGAGGCCAAGCTGAGCAGACACGAGTGGACTAAAGGCTGCGTCCTGTCTGCCAGATTTGTTGAACTGACCACTAGAGACCTACTGTGCACAGGGTGTGGATTTCTGTGGGTGGGATTTATCTCCGTCAAGAAGCTACAGACTTAGGATGTGCGTCCACTGCTCTGTTGATTGAGCCATTGCCACTACTTCTATCAGTCCGCTGGCATTTTGGATGGTTTATAATCAAATGACTTCCCCCACATTCACAGAAATTCAGTCTGAGTGGGCCGTCGGTCTGCTGATGGAGAGAAGATCACAAATATATTCACACACAAGAAGTCTGGCTTAGAGCCCCCCTCTGCTGCCTGAGAGCCCACAGACCCAACACTGAACCACCTCGGAACGCAAGAGCGTGCTCCCCAAAGCTGGGATTGCTCTGCCGTAAACCACACAGCCGCCGGCCGGGGCCCCCACGGCCTGACGCACACGGACCTCACTAACCTCACCCACTTCTCCTCGGTGCCGTTCCTCGGCCTGAAGGGAAACGCACGCTTTCACGTCTTTCCTACAGGCCCGATTCCTGCTGCTTGGAAGCTCACGTGCACTCGTGCAGACGCACAGACACACGCCCGCACAGTGGGACGCTGTTCTGCGTGCCCCATGCTAACACCATGTCAGGAAATGTAAGCGCCGCCACACTTTCTCTCCAAGGCATCAACGAGGCCAGTAGAAACTAAACTTCTGAACACTCAGCACCCCTGGGTTTCCCCAGGAACAAAGGATAAAACTTAAGAGGGGCACCTGGTCTAGATCTGAGTGATCAACTGGCCCGGACAGGCGGGTGGTTGTCCCGGGAAATCAGAAACTGTACCAGGAGGAATCCCATCTGCCTTCCAGTTATTTGCAGGAGGAAGAATGTTCTTCCAGTTTCCACCGGTTCCCTGATGTTGAACACATCCTGGGGCACAGGTCTGGGCCGGGGTCCTCAGCACCGAAGGAGCCGTGCTCACGTGGCATCTACATTCTTCTGCACACGGCGGTCATACTAAGAGCGAGGCTGAACTTGTCTATCTGTTACGTTGTAATACAGGCCTTCATAAAATCTCTTTTGCTGTTAAATTTTAATAACTTGTGTTATAGGTAGGGTAGAAACAATGTGTAAGTGGCATTTAAAAGCAAATCCATTAAATTTTAGGGTGCCTGCATTACCCGGCTAAAACATTATCGTTTAGATCCTGCAGGGTGATGGCCACTGCACGAGAGAAGGGAAATTGCGCACTTTGGCGAACACGAGCCCGGCCTAGCATCGCTTATGAGAAGAGAACTCTCTGCTCATTACCGGGAAGACCATTTTTATCCCACCCATAACTAAAGTTATTAAAGTTCGAGAACTGTAAAATGCTTAATGAGAAGCTGCAGAATAAATGACAACAGCTAGGCCCTGGACCCATATTCGTGGGTGACAAACTTTATGTCGCAGTTGTGAGACAGTGCCCGGCCTGCGCAGCACCCACCTCTCGAGGGTGAGATGGCGGCACAGTGAAATCACGAGCAGGGACCATGCTCACCGTGACGTGGTCCAGGGGGGCATTTCCAGTTGGACTTAGGAGGAGAAGGGGTAGTCCAGCTGGAAGCCAGGGCGGTATGACCCACCTCCCCTACCCGGCCTCACAGCATCCTCTGTCCAAACCCTCCACAGAGCGGGGACCAGGATGTCTCTGTGGGCACAGAAAGGGTGGCAGCTCCCAGCACAGAAAAGCAGACAGGGGGGCACACGTGACTAACTGCAGACGTGCTACCGGCTGGGCGGAGCGGGCCGCTCAGCCACACAGCTGGCGAGGGCTCGGCAGAACTCCACATCTGCAGACTGAGACCAAAATGCCAACGTGCTCAGCCAAGCACACGCTGGCTCTCCACTTCTTCAGTGGAGATGCTGGGGCTGTCAGCCGGGCCCTCGGCCCTGGGCCAGGCTGCAGCTCTGTGGGACTGTGAACCGAGTGGTCTTCATGCCATTACATAGGACAGGTCACGTTGCTAAGGACCAGCAGTCAGACATTGCTGGGAGCTTTGTAAAAGGACTGATGGCCAATAAAATGAGCTCGAAGATCCTCATTTCATTAGCTAGGAATGAGGCCTGGGCATGCGTGCATTGCAAAGGCTCCTTGAGCACACGCCGAGGAGCCCTGGTGGGGAGCCACGAACCGGGAGTAGCGTTTGGCATTGTGGCTGCTCGCGGGGTAACTACCCACGTGCTGTTCCCACCCTTAGGAATTCTGACCCGGTTGTTCTGGGCTGTGGCCTGGCTGCCAGGATCTTTCAAGCTCCCAGGTGAGCATAAGGTACAGTTGGGACTGAGAACCACTCCTTCCTTAGAGGAGGGCCCCTAAGCCAGTCTCAGCAGGTTAAGAAGAAAGCACAGGGTACCACAGCCATGTCCCCCTGAAGCCCAGTGAGGAGCCGCCTTGTAGAGAGGAAACAGAAATGGGTGGCAATGGCGGCCGGGCTCCGGAGGGTCTCGCAGAGGCCCCGTGGCCCAAGAGAAGGAGAATGGTTTTCCATGACCAGGGAAACGGGGCAGGAGTTCCGAGCGGCCTCACAGCTCCGCCCTGCACTTCCCCAAGTCTGTGAGCAGAGACCTGGAGCACGTGCTCTCTACACCCCGACGGGCACCAGAGCGGTGGGGGGGCTGCGTCCTGGTGGGAAAGGGGTGGTGTGTGCAGACCGGACCGGGCTGGGGAGCCTCCTGAACACTGGCTGAGGGATCTGACCGCCATCGGGAAGCAGTGGGCATCTCCGAAGGGTTGGGGCACAGGTGGGGAGTGCGGGCGGAGCTGAGGAAGACTCCTCTGCAGGATGCGATTTGGGAAGACAGTGGAAAGGGCATGGGCTGCCTAGGACTGATTGTCACAGGCCAAGACAGAGGTGGAGTGTGTCATCTTTTTCCTCACGAAGGCCAAGAGCATCCCTCAGAGTTGTCTCAGGGTCTGTGACTCCGCACCAGCCTCACTCGTCTGAAGGGCACAAATGAGCTCAGACACAGGGGTGTCACGATGGCTGAGTGCTGGGGCCTGTGGCCACGTGGAGAACCCACGCAGCGAGGGGCGCTCCCTCCCGAAAGTGCTGCACCACTGCCCGCCGGCCCCTGCCTCTCTCTGGGAATGCGCTGAGCTCTGACTCAGAGGGGACATGGGAGCGAGGGACTGCAGTGCTCCTGCAGCTCCTTGTTCTCCTTGATGGGCGTGCCCGCCCTACTCCCTGGGCTCTTCCATCTTGTTCTCTCCACTCCTTGTGGTCGGGCACAGCTGGGGGGGGGGGACCTGCACAAGATGATGGTTCATGGATGGAGGACAAGGCCAAGAGAGGCTCAGGACCTCATGGACTGTCAACAGCCTCCAGGTGCAATGGCTGCAGATGACCTGCCCATGCAAGACTAGTCTGGGTAGACTGCTCCGTGTCCTCCACCAGCCAGAAAGCACCCCCCCCCCAGCAGCACCAGCACCGCTCACCCTCCACGGTCCCCTTTCTGCCCTCTTCTAAGCACAGTGACCCGCAGCTTGGAGCCTGGTAGGAAGTGGGGCAAGGACACGGCCCTGTCAGCCCCAACCGAGCACTGACTTGCACCACGTTCCTTCCATTACCTGAGAATGTTGTACAAATCGTTGGGTAAAGATGTGATGTGACTGTCCTTTCGATCAAACACAATGGTTGGGAGCGCAGTCTGATGTAGTAGCAGAGCCCCCAGAGAGCCCCCGCTCTGCACCGTGCAATGCCGTTAGCTTTCCGCCGAAACAAAGGTGGCCAGACGGGGGCCTCCCCCACCGAGTCTGACCCCCCGGATGTGCACCGAGGTGATCGGGGAGGTGCGTTGCCTCGGGAAACCGAGGGTTCGCTCCTCGTGAATGTGCCCAGCGCACTGCGGCCTGGCCCCGCTCTCCCCGGTCTCAGAGTTCACTCTTCCTACTGTCCTGACTTAAGGAAGAGGCAAACAACCCCGGTGCCTTGTCTGAGCGCCCAAGCCTGTGGATGGTGCCACCTGCAGAGAACACACAGTGTGAATCTTCGTCCACTTATTACCACGCGGGATGCAACCTCATCTGTCTACAATTTAACATCTAATTTGCATCTTTGTTACATTGTGTGGCAAATTAATCTCAGATAATCCCAGGCTCTTGCCTGGGATTTGTCTAAATTCCAGGAAATTCCACAGAGGGAAGTGCCAGGGGCGGAGCGCACCGGAGGGTGAAGCCCTTGGTCACAGTCTGCGTGGGCATCTACCAGCAGGAATACGGTCCTGCTCAGCCCTGGGCTGTCCCTCTGGCTTGGCCACAGCTCTCGGCATCTAAATCATGTGAACAGGAAACGGGGTCTGGGACACACTGGGGCTGATGCTCTGAGAGAATAAAACCATGAGCACCAGGAATCTTTGAACTCGGCCAGCCCAGTGTCCATGGCCTCCACTTCTAGGAAGGCCCACTGATCTTCTGTGGGAAGTCACCCCTTCTCTGTCCAGATGACTTGGAAGGAACTGAATCCACGTCCCAGCTCTCGGAGGGGAGATGTGACTTAGCCAACCAGCTCATCCACTCCCCTGGCTAAACTGATGAGTTCAGCGGGAAACCCTTCAGGACTGCCCACTGGCAGTCCCTCTGTGGGGACTCCAACAGCCTTTGGGGGCTCACTGAGCTAGAAGGCTGAAGTCGGGAACCACAGGGGGCACTCTGGCGCTATCCGGAGGGAGCTTTCCTGAAAGTACTCAGGGTGGAGAACAGCGAAGAGGAGGGATGGAAGGAGACAGGTCGCGCTGGCCTGGTAGAGTTCCCGGTCCAGTTCCGCCTAAAGCCACCTGCACCATCCACCTTCAGTTACAGGAACTGCTCACCTGCCTTTCCTGTCTGGGTTGGTTTGAGCTGGGCTGCTGTCACGTGCAGCCACAGTGACCTGCCTTGGACATTATGGATCTAAAAGTGCACAGCATTCCATCCGGAGAGACCAAAGGGTCAGGCAGACCCAGGTGTGGTGGGCTCTGAACTTGCACCCTTTCAGCAGCCCTCCTGAAATAAAAGTACCACATTACACATACAGAAAGAGCCATAGGGGCTTTTCAGAATAGGAAAGGACACATGGGAATTGGGGTCCTGAAACATAAGCTTCTTTAGCATCCTTGTAATTGGGAGGCCCAGGACTGGTCTCCATTGTCCCGAAAAGCCTGTAACAAAAGTACCTAATCTCTTCAGGTCTTGGCTTCATCATCTAAAGCAAGAGGGTTGGTCTGAGTTAAACCTCATCCAGCTCAAGACCACATGTGTTTACACTGTTAATTGAAGACATGATATCATTTAAGATAATTTTTCATTATTTGCTTAGATGGAAATTTCTGTTTGTCCAGGTCCTGCCCCGGTGACCGATGGGTCTGCATCGCTCTCTGCTGCCTCCCGAGGCCACGCCTCCACTCCGACACCAGCCCACGGGAAGGGCCAGAGGTTCGGGACGGCCGCGCACCCCACCAAGGCCCAGCGCTGACCAGGGAGGGAAGAGGCGGACTGGGGAGAGTAATGCCAAGTTCTGTGCTCTCTAAGGAAGTGTTTCTCTCCCAGCTGTCTGGGAAGAGAAGCTTTCTTAAAGAATGTTTTCATACAAAATTTCTAAAATGCTGAAAATACAATAAGATTAACGGCCCCTGGAGGCAATGGCTTAAATATTTTATCTTCTTAGATATCAGTTACACTGCACTTTCCTCCAAGGATCTAAAGTCTTTTAAATATAGCATCTAATTAATCCTCTTGTCATCTGTGGATGGAGCAGCATCGTTACCCTGATTTCACAGGTGAGGACACAGACACCCTGGGAGGGGTGTCCACAGGCAGAGGCAGCCGATTGCAATTAGTAGAGACCCCAGCTACACCACCGGTAGCTGACCCAATGGGGGCACCATTCATAAAACCCTTTGAAGACACCCCTCCCAGCCTACACACCACAGGCCACTCAGACTAGAGCAGACAATCACCCAAAAGACACCAAGGTGAGATGAGAACATTTCTGCCCCAGGTGCACAGACAAGGTTCCAGGGAACAAACACCTCACCTCACCAAGAGGTGACCGACCCAAGACCCAAATGGCCACATCTCTAACAGATCTCCCCTGCTTTGTATTTTCACAAACAGATTATTTTTAAAAACTCCTTTGTTAATATAGTTGTTGAACTAAATGATGACCCCCCCTCCAAATAACCAGAAAGCAATGCGGATAATCACTGCCCTCCGTTTGCTACGTGGCTCTGCATTCCGGGCAACGTCCCCGCGACGGCCACCCTCGGTCTCTGACCCCAGCCGAGACTGCACCCATCCCCGGCCTCACTTTACGAGACAGAGGTGGTGCCACCAGGACCTTCACGCGTTGGTTCAAACTGGAAAGCCAGAGGACGGCAGGATTCTTCCCACAGCTGCTTCCCGCTGCTCCTCGCTTTCATTTTCCAAACATTCGATCCTTTGGATCCACTGCGAGGCAATATGGCCCATCCCCGCTGGTGACCCCTGCCACACAGACTCGGGACAGGAGCTGGGGAGAAGTGACCCCCTGACAAGCACAGCCGCCCGAAGCCGCCCCCCAGCACCGCAGGTGTGAGTGCTGCAGCGGTGCTTCGGAGTGGACGGGTTCCGCCGAGAAGTCACGCAAGGGCTCTCCCGTTGTCAACTCCGAACTGCTCAGCCCTAGCACCCTCTGTTCCCACCTCCTCCCCAAATCCCGAGCACCAACCCCAGAGCGAAAGCCGAGAGGATGCACCGAAACGTCACGTCCAAAGCATCCTCCCTTTCGGCCTGTGTAACAGAGCTTCCAGGGAGAGAAACGTAATACAGGTGAGGGGAGGACAGGGAGCACGGAGAGGGAGAGGTGGAAGCGAGGGAGAAGGCGTGTGCGTGTGGACGTGTGCGTGAGTGTGTGGACGTGTGTGCACAAGTATGCAGGGAGGCAGGGAAGGAGGATGGGTGAGCTCATGTCACACACGGACCTGCAGCAACAAAGAAAGGAAGCAAGGTCATACAGGAGTGTGAGAAGAACAGAAAGAGGGAGAAAGCTGGGGGGGAGGGACAGATAGAGGAGGGACCGGGGAGAAAACCCAGCCCGAGACGGGAGCCTCTGACCCACGCTGTAAAATGACAAGGATTGAGTGAGCAGTTTTTAATACAGATAATATTGTCCGTGTAGTCTATAAATATAAAATTAAATGCTGACCTCTCCGGTCCATGTCAGAAGTCCCAGCCAGTGTCAGCACATATTGTTTTTATTTGTTTCAAGAGAAAATAGATCAACAACATTAAGCTCCCAATGAACAGAGAATTGAATGAATTAAAAAGCAGAGCCATAAATCGCGCTGGGTTTATTGGCACCGTGATAAACACGCCCGAGGCTCCGCGGGGAGTGGGGTTTGGAGCGTCCTCAGTGCCCCGCAGCCTCCTCGCCACCGAGGAAGGGAAAGAGACATTAAGACTGGGCACTCTCCTCCACCAGCGCTGCCTCTATCCATCACCATATGACACAGGCTCCAGCGCATGTTTCAAGAAATATTGAGAAGGAGGAGAACCTGAGAACAAGGCAATTTGGAGAGGCCCCGGGGACTCGGGATGCCCCAGCAGCCCCTCACCAGCCGCATTTGACGAGAGGAGCTGTCGGGGGAGGGGGGCTGGGCCTGGGCGTCCGGTGCCTGCTGGAGCCTCTGGCCGGCCCCTCACCCACCCTCCCAGCTCCAGCTCTCCTAGGCCAGTTGGTTATTCGCAGGAACAGCTGCTTGCCAACCAGGGAAATGCATTTATTTCCAGCTCAGGAATTCACACCATAACTTGGGCAGTTGCTAAATAAAGCATCATTCCTTTCACAAAGCCAGTTTCATGTGGACCTTTCAGCACTGACTTCATGATGAATCTGAACAACCCTTAATTATAGAGAGGAGCCAAGCACCGGCCTCCACAGAGGGGACCGGCCTGCACGAGGCTCTCACTCCCTCTCAGCCTGGCCGGTCTGGCCCCCGAAGCCACGCAGAGCAGACTCCTCAGAGACACAGCCCTCCTGCCGTCCACGGCCCCTCCTCTGGGAACTGCTTCTCACTGGCTGGAGCGTGGGGACAGGATGAACACTTCCACCAGACTCTGTAGTGACCCCTGAGCTGGCCCCATCAGCAGAAAAGAGGAGGACGCTGAGACCTGGACAGAGAATCTCACTGAAAGAAGCATGGAAAAGACAACATAAATCAGACTGAAATAACTTTCATTTACAAACAAAAGAAGTGCTATCTATTCATAAACCAATGGGACACAAATTGACTAAATTATTAAAACTCAGAAATAATTACCTTTTAAAACAAATTTACAAAGCAATAAAGATTGGTTAGCTATTAAAATATTTTAGATAAGGAATTATTTTACAAAGCTACGATTTGCTCCACAATTTCCACTGGTGCAGATATTTTAAGTCTCACTGATGGTGATAAAACTCAGTGAAATGACTGTGGAGCTGGCTGAGCTCACGGACAGAATTTCTTCACCATCGCAGTCACGTGGCCTGGACTGAAGGAGAAGCCGTCCCCTCTGAAGCCTGCGCTTTGGCACGTCTCCCGAGCCCTGCAACTCAGGCTTCTGCTCTCTCTTCCCAGGAACGCGGCCACCACACCCGTCTCCCAGCAGGCTTTCTCCCGTCCCTGTCATTCGGCCCCACCACGCCCCTACCAGGCACAGGGCCAGCGTTGTGTCCAAGAAACTAAGGCACAGAGAGGCGGGATAGCTTGCCCAAGGCCACCCCTCGATGGCAGTCAGGATTCCAGCCCAGCAGTCTCCGCTCTTGGCCACGACATGCAGTCCCCTTTCTGTCCTGGGCCCTGCCTGGCAGCAGCCCGAGTCCCACGTCATTGCCACCTTAGAGGCCACGTTGATCTCAAAGGGATATCTGCACCCTCGTGTCCACTGCAGCACTGTTCACAATATTCAAGATACGAAAACAATGTAAGGACCTGCCCACAAATGACCAAATAAATAAAATGTGTCATAACACATGCAGTGGAATATACTTCATGCATAAAAAGGATATCCCGCCATTTGCAACGATGTGGATAAACCCGAAGGGCACTACGCTCCGTGGAATCAGAGAAAGAAAAACGCCGCGTGGGATCACCTATGTTAAGAATCGGAAGAAAGAAAAAAAGTTGAACTCATACAAGCAGAAGGTAGAACAGTGGCTGGTAGGGGATGAGGGAGGGGCAACGGCGAGACACTGGTCCAAGGGCACAGACTTCCAGTCACACGCTGAATAGGTTTTGGGGAAGAAGAGTGCGTTCCACTGCGTCGCACCCTCCAAGTCGGCCAGGGGAGGGCATCTTCAGTGTTCTCATCGCACTCCTGTGAGGTGACGGGTTTGCTAACCAATTCAATTGTGGTCATCATTTCATAACACACGTGCATATCAAAACGTTGTATCCTACACTTTGGATGTTTACTATTGTACTTGTCCATCAAACCGGAAAAAGGCCGGGGGCGGGGGAGGAGGGTGTGTTTGCCCCTCGCGGTTCCGTGCAGTGAGCAGTCCCGGGCCTGCCCTGCCCTGACGAGCCTCAGTGTGGTCTGTGCGAGGGTAACTAGAGCTCGGCTGGCACTGCTCACTCTGGTCACCTGGGGCTCCAGTCCCTGGAGAGCCCGAGTGTCTTTTGGTATCCCCTGCAGTGCCCTCAGGGTCAGATCTCTGGGGCTTTGGGGACGAAGTCTGGCTTTCCAGCTCAGGCCCTCGTGCCCAGTAGGGTCCCGGCAGGGAGGGCCTGTGTTGTCTGTGCCCCCACGTGCCGCAGGTGACTCTCTGCAGCCTTAGGGAATGGGACAGGAAAAGGGACTGCCCTCTGTCCCATGGGCCCTCTTCTCCTGGTCCCCAGCCTCCACCTTCAGCCCAGGAAAAAGATCCCCTGCTGTGTCAACTGAGTCAAGCACATCCCTACGGGGCTGCGGCAGCAAGGACAATGTCTTCTGTTGAAACACAGGGCAGGTTTACACAGGTGAACACAACTTGCATGTTAACATCACCCGAAACAACTGCAGACCCGTAGTGGGGATGATCCGATCACTCCCTTTCCACCCCTCAGTTAACTGAGACCCGTGGGGCAGCCCGGCTCTGGTCAGCCGGCCGGGCTACACCCTACATCCCCCCGCAGCCTGGGGCTCACTTCTCAGACTAGCTGCTGGCTCCAGCTGCTGCTGTCCCCCGAGCCTCCCTGAGCCTCCTCCTCCTCCACAGAAATGGGAGTTTCCAAAGTCCCCCCTCACAGGGTGTGGGATTCCTCTGCCAGCAGCTGTCAGAGCACCTCGTGCACAGCAGGCGTTCGGCGAAGGTTAGCTCCAGAGTGGGGCTGGCGTTCCCAGTAACGAAAGAGCGGACGCGGCCTGGGCCCACAGCTCAGGCAGCCCACCGGCCCCTTGTCAGGGGTCAGGATGAACAAACCCACTGATGACCAGCAGCTCCCAGTGCAAGATACACCCTCGGATGGAGGTGGCCTGCCCTGTGAGGAACACCTCTGAGCCTGTTCTGGCCCAGATGCTGTGAAATGCGGTGATTCTGGCGCTTTCCTTCTACAGAGTCACCGAGGGACTCAGCTCTGGTTCTGCCAGGTCCAGACCCCACAGTACCTTCCAAGGAATGACTAACTTGTGACAGGCTTCTAGAGTGAGCCACATCCTTCCAAGCCTGAGCGCAGGTGACGGTCAGAGCTTTAAGCTGTCAAAATGTACCCTTATCTCTCCTGGTACCCAGCCCTATCTCCTCACCTTGAAGGAGGCCTTTCAACAAGGACTCAGAAATGTCCAAATGAAGGAAGAGAATGGTGACCTGCAATTAAAATGAGGACACACACCTCGTGCTGGACCCCAGGCAATACGCACTCCCTGCAGCTAACAGACCCAGAAATAAATTCTGTTAATTCCTCTGCCTCTTAGAAAGAGACATTTCTAATTCAGATACAGTGTCGCCAAGCTAAATGCCAAGACAATAGACTCACACCTTCAAGATCCAGGGTTGTTTGTCAGGGAAATGCAAGTAATTTCCTTTGTGGGTCAATGTTGAAAAGAATTTCAGGAAAGAGGCTGCAGCAGCCCACACCCACTCAGCCTTCCAGACGTGGGTGCCTCTGCATCAGGCTGCAGAGAGGTTTTCTCGTTAGAAGGCAGGGTCTTGTCTGTGACGATTTAGATGAATTGGTGAGTTGACAATGATGAAGTTAATTAATTCAGGTGGTGTAGACACTCCAACTGGGTAATTCAAGATGAAAAGAGTTCAGCATGTGTGAGAAATAAAAGTATTAATCTCCTTTATCGCTCTGTTTTAGATAGAACTTTTATTAACATGTGCTAGAGAAGGAGGGGCAAAGGATAAAACATCTGCCTGTTGGCCGTTTTAGGGAGACTGGCAGGGGGCTGGCCCCAAGATCTTCGGAGAACGATGCTGACTTATTACCCACCATTAGGAGGGAGTGTTCATTTCTCATGTGTCTGGGACAGAAAGCTCCTTCTATGATACCGAGAGCTGATAGTTCCATGGAGAGTGGAGTTTTGGTTCCTGGATCACCTGGAGTGGCTATGTCCCAAGTCCACACTCACCCAGCTTACCCCCCCTCACCTCCCACTTGAGTGCAAGAGATACACACTCAAGTCAGATGTCCCTGGGGAGAGAGGACCGAAAGACCCAAGCAGCTGACGAATATCACACAGCCATGGAATGGGTCTATTTTGCTGAATTCTAGGATTTTATCCAGAGTATTGACATGTGAATTCAGCCTAATATTTTCACCCCCATTTCCAAAATACTTCTAATGCTTTCAACCCTAACAAAAGGCTACATGTCACCCAAGTGAGGGGACTCATTTTGGAGCAGACAGATAACCTCCTACCTGCCAGGAAGAGGTCTGAGGCAGGGACACTTCTTGCTGCCCTGGGGCATCTGTCTCCTTCCCAGTCACCGGCAGAGACAAGGCTCCCAGAGGCAGACAGAAGGTGACTAGTTCAGATATTGATCAACTCTTACTCACACGAAACCTTTCACCTCCCTCCAGGCACTTGGTTCGAGCCAACGCCTGATTTTCACGTGTGGAAATAAACAGAAATATAAAAAATCAGCCCCCATGACAACATGGGCTATGATCTCACTCGATGCTCCAGGCAGAGGGCAGCTCTGGGTAAACTGGAAATACTGCACTGGAGGTGCTGGACAGCCCCGCAGACAGGAGGCCCTGTCGCCGGTCCACGCCCAGGACAGCCTGCACTGCTTGGGGCCGGCTGGGAGAACCAGGTGCACGGAGGGCAACACAGGAAGGGACCCGGCCTTACGAGTCATCACCATTTGTTAAGCGTGTCCGAGCCCTGCTCTGGGGGCTCTGCCTATACCTCTCCACTGCACCTCCTGGTTGTGCAGGTGATGAGGACCAGGAGAGGAGCTTGGAGCGGGTTGGGGAGAATCGGAGCTCCATGCTAGAGCAGAGCACTTCAAACCCCCAAATACCTTCGCATCCGCACTGGCAAGGAAGAGCTAACCTGTACCTGATGACAGTGTAGAGATGCCCCCCACCTAAGCCCTCACCAAGACACCCCTCGTGTTTTAGACTCTGCATGAAGCCAGAACATGAAGAAGTGGCTTGTAAATTGTGCCGTGTTTTAAATATTGACTTTTTACACATTGACATCTCTACTGCACATGAGTAGACAGTGTGTGCCTGAGCAGTGTCCATGGGGCGGGCCCTGCCCAGCAAGGCCATCCCACGCAGTTACACAGCCGCCTCCTACTCCTAAGGTGCGTGGGCTGACTGCTGATGTACAACTGGTCTATAAGGCATCCAGGTGCATGAAGACTAAGGCATCTATAAACGCAGGCCAGCAGCCTGCAGTCTCCCCCATGTGGAAGGCACTCTTGGAGCAAGGAAGCGCTCCCAGCACTCTGGGAGGTGACCCAGGACAGCCATGTACAGATGCTCATGATGGTCTTGGCAGGAGACCCTTAGGAGCCTCCAAAAGTATGAACAAAAGGCAGTGTGTGAACTCCTGCCTGGGCAGCTTTGCAGATGGGGGTGAGGGCAGGGCCCGGAGTGTCAAGCACTAATTTTCAGTTTCGCGTCACACAGCACATATGGTCCCCAGGGAAACACTTCTCCCTTCCCTCGCTCCTGTGGCTTGGGTAGCGGCCTCAACTCCAGGGAGGGAGCAACTCAGAGCATTAAGGTGTACCCCCAACTCACAGAGACAGGAACAAGTTCCATCTCCCAGAGCTTTCCTTTAGTGCCCTCTTCTCAGACCACAGTCCGTGAGAAGAAGCTAATTCACACTAAAGTGTTAATGACTAAGGCTGAGTTACACATCTCAGAGAGCATTTAATAGCCATGAAGTATTGGAGAGTCATGAATTCTGTTGTCAGATCTTACCTCAATTTTCCTTCTCAGTAGTCGTGTGACCTTGAACAGAACAGTCATCTAACCTTCTCTGGCCACAGTCTACTGCTACGCCAGAGGAGGTTGCAGCATCTACCTCTGCTGTCCGTCTGTGACGCACATGTTTGGAGACAGCTCACACACAGCACCCAGTAAATGGCCAGTGTATCATTGGTTCGGAGTGCGTGGGGAGCACGCCGTCACATGGCCACACACACTTGGTGTCTCCAGATCCTGTATCTGCCTGACACACCCAGAACCTCTCCAAGGTCAAGGCCCGCTGCTGCTTCTCTACGCCTCTGCTCTGAAAGTCTAGAACTTTCTGACAGTATCTTGAACTAGCAGTTGACCCAGCACTTGACCCAGCATCTAGAGACCATGGGGGGCCCTGAAGGCAAGGTGGCACTGAAGGCACTGGTACAGAGGCAGAGGACCAGGACAGAGTCCCGGCCAGTCGCCTGCCTCCGGATCCCCGGGCACATGTGTGCAGACTGCTGAAGGACCTGTCGTGGGACCACAGCAGCCCAGGTGTGCCCACGTGTGCCTCGGCTCTCTCTCCTACCTGGATTCTGGGCGACTCTTACTAAACCTGCCTTTCTTGCCCAACGTCAATCTGCGGCTCCAGGCTAAATGGTGGGTACGTATCAGTTTCTGCCACATAACAAACCACCTTCAAATGTGGTGGCTTCGGCAACAACCCAGCTCACCATTCCGTGAGTCAGCAACGTGTGCCGGGCTGAGCTGGGCAGTTTTTCTGGAGCCAGCTGGTGTCACTCGTCTATCTGCTGTCAGCTCCTGGCCACCAGGAGGCCGCCGGGGCTGAGATGACGCCGCGGGAGGGCAGGCCGCTCTCCCCCTGGTCTCGTCCCCCGCAGGCTGGCCGGGCCTGTCCACGTGAGGGGTGCAGGGCCTAGAGAAGCAGGGAATGGCAAGCATGGCCTCCCGAGACCCAGGTTCAGACACGCTCACTGGCTTTTTGGTCGGTTTGCTTGCTTTTGCTGCGGTCTGTGGCCATAGGAAGTCATCTGATCAGCTCAGATGCACGAGGTAGAAAGAATTCACTTCTCGGTGAAAAGAGTAACAAAGTCGCATCGCAGAGACAGAGACGAGACAACACCCACGGCCGCGTTGCACGTAATAAATCACGGGACGCGCAGTGCAGAGCCCTGGGAACGGCTGGGTCTGACGAGGCACCGAGAGCCCAGCCGAGCAGGTGCGGCTCCCGCTGCTCCGTCCCCGCCGTCCGCCCCTCTGTGGCTGCAGTAACCCTGCTCTTTCCCTGAAAGATGAGAAAACCATTTCGCTGTTACGTTTTTCACTGACAGTTGAGAGGACTTTTTTGCCCATTTATGGGTGCAAATTAATGAGATGACAACAGACTGAAACCCATGACAACTGCTAATCTGTAAGCAAAAACAAGGGATGAGGAGCCGAGAGCAGTACAGATGTTTTATTTTAATTGAGGAATGATTTTATGTTAGAAACACTCAATACTCACAGCAAATTAAAAATAATGAAGTGAATTGATATCAATGATATTTTTTTGCTTACTATCCCTTTGTAAATCTATTTCTTCACACAAATTGACAAGTCTAATTGATACATATGCTATTATTCCTCATTAGTAGGCTGAATAAAATAATTCTTGATTAAATTTATTGCAATTTACCAATCCAGCATAATGTTTGCAAGCTATAAAAGTCAATCAACAGGAAACCAGGGGGAACCGATGACACTATAACATTTCACATAACACGTCAGTGGTCTCCACGCCCTGGCAAAGGGCGGGCCACCCGAAGACCCCAAGTAGGCAACACACCGTGAAGAGGGAGGTCCGTCCCCAAGCCGGTGTTCACAGACACCAGCAAGAGCTCCAAGGCCCCCCGCCCATGTGACTGGCCTGGGGTTGAGCCATCCCTGCCCTCTGGCCTGTGCCGGACCTCGGGCAGCCTTCGGCCTCACTGACTGTGAGCTGCAGGGACCTCCAGGGGCCTGAGGCTGGCACCGAAGCCCGTCTGGCACATTCATCCCACCCCAGCAGGTTTTGGAAGGGAGGCTACCCGGAGGGATGACAAGGGAACAAAGCCACAACCTGGCCCCCAGGAACCTGTGTGCCTCGGGCCACCCATCCTGTGGCACTCAGGTCAGAGGAGGTGCTGAGTTCAACTGCTTTTCAATCAAGTGAGATTTTCATGGAGTGTCTGCCTCACTGGGTCTCAGACATGACACACGGGCAGCATTAAACATCATGTCTGGTTCCAGGGGTGTGCTCCGTTGGAGTTAACAACATTTTTCTAAAAGGATTATCTTTAAATAAGCTAATCTTTAAAAACCTGGAGACTGCACATCAAACCTGCTGTCCAGGTTTCCCACAAGGAGAGGACTACCTGGTCCCTTGTGTAGAGGACTGAGTCGAAGCCAGTCCCCTCGGGCGGACGTACTTCTCTGTCCCCAGCGTCTTGCATTCCGATCTGTTGTTGTCTGTTGCCTGCCCACCCTGCAGGCACCTACGTCTGTGACTTTTCCAGGGGGTGATCTTTACGTGCTCAGGGCTCCAACCTTTGTAGTTCTGGGTTGTCTCAAGAAGGCTCTACACCCAGGACTCACCCACATTCGGGGGCTGTGCTCTTGACACGGTAAACCGGTAACGACAGTGAGGTTTTTCCCACGGCACCTCCCCAGCTATTCTCCATCCAAGACTGACACGAATATCCTGTCCTGCACTCTCACCATCCGTCTCTGCTTCCCTAAGTCAAGCTATCGAGCCCGTCACACTTCATCACCCCCTCCACCCTGCGTGAACAAAGCCCCAGTGTGTCTCACTCCCCAGGGTCCTTCCTTCCAGGTGATGGGTTATGGTGATGGAGAGGGGTCTTCTGGACCCCTGAAGTCTGCGCCTAGAGCAGTGCTCTGAGAGAGAAGAGAAACAAGGACAGGGACGGAGGAGGTGCTCGGTGAGCAGTTTGAGGCTTGAGTCCCACAACCACCTTCCTGGTCATCCCCTTCGGCTCCTTTTCACTCTCAGTAGCAGTAACACATCATCTGGGAGGTTGCAGAGAGATTTAAATGTGCCTCAAGGTCCCTTTTCCTCTGGCCCCGAGACTCTGGGGTTCTGCAAGGCGTGGAGCAAAAACATCGGTGGGGGAACCGCACCAGACAGCCCCCTGGGGACAGAGAGTTGCTCCCAGACATAAGACACCACATACACAACCAAATGCAGTTAAGACAGAGTGAGACAAGGTCTCGAAGCAAGGAGGGCACTCTGCTTGGGATCTCCAGGGAGAACCTGGAGCGATGCCACCTGCTCTTCTCTGCAAGGGCCTTGAATGCTGCTGGCGTTGTGCAAACATGTGCCTGGTACCCCAGTCCAAATCTCTCTCTGTGCGCCATACTGGGAAACCGACTTCTGACAGACACCGCCTGCAGGCTCCGCGAGAACAGACACACAACGCACAGCTCACCACTTCCCACCCTCGATGTCCCCTCCCGCTCCCCCTTGTTCCACTCCAGGAGAGGGCTCGACCGTATGCACGCACACCACACACCCGGGAGACACGTCCAACTTCCCCGCGCGTTGCTTCTGTCCCTGCTCCACACCCCACCCTTCCTAAAGCCCTAGGATCCACTGAGTCAGTCGTCTCCCACCCCAGGCCACTGATGTGGCCCGGGCCACCGCCGTCTCTCACTCAGTGCACCCTGCGTACAGGTGACTCCGTCCAATGAAATGCCTGACACACAACAACAGTAACAACAGAATGACTCCTTATGTAGGACACTTGGGTCTTGGCAAGTGTTTATGTGCATAATCTCATATGAAAATTCCCTGGGATGAATATCATAATTTATTATTGTCATTTACACATGAGGAGGATGAGGCTCAGAGGACTGGGCCCAAGGTCCCACAGCTTGAAAACCCCAGCACTGGGACTGCAAACCAGGTCTGCTCCGTCCGATCCAAGAGCCTGACTTCCGCACCCACAGGCTGAGCAGGTATCTCTTGATTAAACAGATGGATCACCAGCAACCTCTGGTCCCTCTCCTTGCCCCCAGCTGTGCTCCTCCCAAGTCCATGCTGCAGCAGCCGCCAGGGTAGGTCCTCGGGCATAAACCTGTCCTTGTCACCTCTGCTTAAAATCTTCCATGGTCCCCAACCCCTAGGCCTGGCCTGAAAGCTCAAGCCCCTTTCTCCGACTACATTGTCACCTCCCTCCACTCCGCCGGCAGCCACGTGATCTACACAGTGTTCCGGGAACGGTGCTCCAGGACTAGGCAGGCCACCCTCTGCCCAGAACGCCAGACAGCGCTTCCGCCTGGCCCGTCCTGTCAGCGCAGTCGAGGCGCCCGTCTTCTGTGCCCCGTTTCTCTCTGCACTTAGGCCACGGGGCTGCCATGCAGGTACTTTTGCCTCTGCTCCATTAACCTGTCAGTTCCTTGAGGCGCAGCAGGTGCTCTCGGCCCCATTGGCTGGCACAGTGGCAGGCACGTAAATGTCAGAGCCTGACAGCGAGGCCTCTTTGTCCTAAAGCACTGATTCAATAAAGTTATTAGTGAACAAAGACAGACAGCAGACAGCACAAGCAGGGCTGCAGGACTCGGTGATGAGAAAACGCTGCTGAAACACGGTGAGACGGCGTGCCGGCCAACTGGAGGAGCGACTTCACACCTTGGTGGACGTCTGCACCACCTGGTGGGTTTACAGAAGCACAGATTGCGGGCCCCGCCCCCACCATTTCCAATTCAGTGGATCTGGGGAGAGGTGGGCGGACTGAAAATAACTGTTACGTTTCCAGGTGATGCTGCGGCTCCTGGGCCAGAAGGCATATGATGAGAGCCGCCCCCCTAGGAGTCTGAAAAGGGCCAGCAGAGAACAGGAGCGCCCTGCGAGCCCAGGATGAAACGTGAAAAGAGAAACGAAGCAGAGTCTTCCTGTCTCGTCAGGCTCTGTCTGACGTCCCTAACTCCCTGGTCTCTAATGTAAAGTCTGCTCCAGAACAGGAACGGTTTTGAGTAGCCACACCAGCCGATGCCCCGTTCATGTGAACTACAGCCTCTTGCTGAGGAATGGCTTCCCGTGGCGGTGCTGGCCCATTCGGCAGCCCCTGGCCCTGGCTGCTCAGCACCAGGCATGGAGCACAGTGCTGTGAGGTCCCCATCCACGGCGCTGCCCACGCAACCTGGGCCGGTCTCCTCCTGGCTGACAGGAGCAGCTCCGGGCAAACCAATGGCATCCCGTAGGCATTATGAGCATGGAGGAAACAAACAGATTAATCTCTGAAATTTGATACCAGTTCCAGACACAAGTAGCAACACACTTAGCAACAAAGCTGTCAAAATATGTTCCACAGCCTCATTGGCAAGAGATCTGGACACACGAAAGAAATTCAGCAAAACCAAATCAGTTGCCAAAGTGGGAGTTTTGACAGCATGTTCGGGAATTCATTTAGATCAAAACAGGAACACATCCAAAGGAGTGAGTGTCTACGTAAATTATTATGGAGTGATTAAAAATAATTAGTCAGTGATTTCAAAATATGACATGTATTTTTCAGTGGTATTGAGGGGACATGTTATATGACACAGGATTTTGTTTTTACATTGAATTTTTCTGTTTTTCTTACTGCTCTTCGGCTTTTTGAAAATGGGGGCCATAGATGCAATAGTACTCCACCATGCAAATCCCTGTGTCTAAAAGAATATGTTTTTAGGCAAAAGGCTTCCTTTGCAAACCTTCCAACAGGAGGAGAATGGCGGAAAGAGACTTGTGCTCTTTCCAGGCTGCAGCGGCAGGGCCGGTCTTTAGTTGCCCTTCCTGAGTGAGAGTCGGACCGAGGCCTCTCGGGTGACCGGACCAGCCCTGACTGCTGAGGCTCGGAGGACGTGTGGGCACGCCCCCGCTCACACGGGACTCCGACCAGAGCCCTGGCCTCCCAGCCCCTGGCTGCTCTCTTCAGTAAGAAGAGGCGTGGGACCGAAAGGCTCCCGCGACCTTTCTGAAGAGACCCCACTCCAGAGACAGCTTCACGGAGCACCTTCTCCTGGCACTCCTGCCATGCACGAGAGGACCTCTTGTCCAGGCAACAGAAGAAGACCTCATGGGCCCTGCTCCTATGGCGCAGCCCCTGCCCCCGCTGCCCCGCCCACCCCAGGGCTGTGCAATGGCCCCTCAAGCCTTAGAATCCTGGGCAGGCAGAGAGACCTGCTGCCTTCACATTTCTGAGGGGCAGTAAGAGCCCAGGTCCTCCACCCTCGCTGAGTATAAGGAGCCCCCACAGGCCACAGGAACAGACGGAAAGTCCAGCCACATGTCACCGCCCCACCTGTCCCCATCTGCCCCCAGCCTCACTGACCCAGCTTTTCCCACTTCTTCAAGAGTTAAGACTTAAAATCCTGCTAAGGGATACTAACTTTTAAGTTGTCATAAAATCAAATAATTTTATTTACCAACTTGTTATAATGACAGAATATGGCTGAGCACACGCACCGGGCAGCCTAAAACGCCGGCGCGCACCTGCCGGGAGAGCACGGTCCAAAGCGCAACGTGCGGAAACACCAAATGCCACTTCCTTGCTCCAAAGTCCCACTCAAAAAAGAAAAAGGAAATGAAGAGGAAGAAAAAGGAGGAGGAGGAAGAAAAGGCAGGACTTCCAACATGGAACAGGCCTTCCGGCTACGGCCTTTACACGATGCCCCTGAGCTATGCTTCCTGTCTCGGAGGAAGGCACCAGCATATAAAACGGTAGTGAATTTGCATTACTTCCAATCCATCATCCTCTGGGTGCGCAGGGAAAACCAGGGGACCCGCTGCAACAAAGCGCAGCCTTCGTGTTGACAGATTCTTATTTAAGTGACTATGAATACAACAATTCCACAAATAATTTGTCAAGTGTGTGGCTGAACTGGCTCTGAACCCTGATAAATACCCACTCTCCTCCTGCTACAGAAGCAGCATGTTTCTGTGCGGGCGCCGCAGAACAGGCGCACGGAGGTAACAATCAATGCAGCTGTATTTCTCTCTGCTCTGTGACTTAACCAAACCACACCAGCCAAACAAAAAGCCGGCTCTGATGGTGACTCTTGTCCTCAGTGTTGAGTCCAAGGTGGAGAAGCCCTCTAATTCTCCACCAGGTTTTGCAGACTGAGCAATGAGGGGTCCTTTGCAAATGGCACTGATGACCCCCTTCCCACAGAGCCCCTGCCTTCCTTCTTGAACACTCCAGTCAGGTCACCCTACGCCGTGGGCTCCCCTCGCTGCTGAGTGGTGCCCCTGGCAGCCCGGAGCCCAGGCTGGAGCCCCTGGTGACCAGGGACTGTGACCCTGTAAGGGCGGCGGGCAGATCACAGGTGGTGCCAACTTGTGTTTCAAGACACACCCAGAAGGAGAGGCTGCATGTTCTCCGTGAACGAAACGTGAATCTAATCATCTTTGAAGACTGCGATGCACCCCTAAGTGTCTCCTGCAGATGTAATTTAGTATGCAGCATTAATTTATTTTTCATAAGGCTCCCAGCCCCTGCGAGGGTGAGAGAACAGAGCTGCCCGATGATCTGGCCCGTTTGTCAGGGGAGGCGGCACAGGTGCGCCAACTACTTCCCCCCCCAGAACCCCATCCAGAGGGGTGCAGACCCTTCTCGGGGAAAAGAGCCCCTGCAAACTAGAGTATTCCAGATGTTCTACTACAGTGCCAACCTCCAAAGCGGCACAGACACGCCACACCGCGTGCGAAGTGAAGCCGTGGCTTACAGGTGCTGGATGGCCAGCCCTGCAAGGGCGTCTGAGTGTCGGTTACAGGAAACTTGTGACTCTGGGACCATAATGCCTACAGAAATAATTAAGAAATAATTAACTCGTTCCCACATAAAATGCTATTTTTTTTATAAAGCAGTTCTAAGTAACAAAGAAGCTCATGCCATTGGGCCATCACCATTTCCCAGTCACTAACTTAACCAGAATTTGCATTTTGGGACTTCAGCCAGAGACTTACACACAGTCCTTAAGTCATTTTTCAAACACCCTGTCCTATCTTAATCTGCTCATCATTAATCACATTTGGTCACTTTACATAGAGAACACTATTCAGATGGAAGATAAAAGAAATACATTAATAAAACTAAAGCAACTTGGAATACTTCAAAACAGAAGGTAGGGAATGAACATGGTTATCAAAGCAATCCATACCCTGTGCTTGGTGCCACCAGGGACCGACGGCCCTGGGGCTTGTTATTCAGGGCAGAGGAGCTGGGCTTCTGTCACGAAGACACCCTCTCCCGCTGCTCCGAACCAGGGCGTCGATCTGCCTGGTCCGGGTGGGGTCCGGGTGGGCAGCTCTGCACGCCTACAGGTGGGGCCCGGGCACTTCTCTGATCCGATGGCCTCTGCTGGCAACTACGGTCTGGCTTAGCAAAGACACGGCCCCAGAAACACGCACAGAGCCACTTGGGGACTGGTTCCTCCTCAGTACTGTCCCTTGGGAGGTCCAGCTGGCCCCAGTCAGTGGCAGTCGTACCTCCTCACTCCCTAATATCCAGGCCACATCCTCTGGGACAGAAGGTCTGGTCCTCTGTGGGCCCCTGGACATCTGTGCAATGTCTCCTTCATGGGGCAGGGACAGAGTAAAATCATGGTGCACTTCCCACACCAACAAAGGCACAGAGAAGACAGTGGTGACAAAGACAGGAGAGCAGGGAGGGGGAGGAAACTACGCACATGATGTCCCGGGGTATCCGGGGCCTCCCAGCCCCCACTGCCCGTGCTCTCCTGGACACCTCCTGGATGAGGGCCACCACAGGCCATGTACTAGACACACCAGGTCCGTGCCACGCGAGTACTGGGCATGTACTGGGGCTGCACCAACAGGGTTCCGTGAGAACTGGTTAATAAGGGCTGTGTCCCCTCCAGGATTTCTACTTATCAGGTGGCGAGGGAGGCTGGCTGGGGAGGCTGACTACAGCCAGGCTATGGGCTCTTTGGTGAACTGAGGGTCGGTCTGACATCTTCAGAGGAGAATGGTTGAAACTCCGCCCAGCTATGCAGCTGGAAGGGGAGACCATCACCCTCAAACCAGGTGGTGCTGACGCTGGGGTCAGCTGCACTCTGACCGACACGTGTGAAGTTCAGTTTGGAGGCACCACGGAGCCCAAGGGATGCAGCAGAACCTGCACACTGGTGTCTCATGTGCACTTGGCCGTCTGAGTCACGAACACAGGGCGCCACTGCCTGGGTGACCGACGCCGACAGCCATCTGCCTCTCACAGGTCCGGAGGCAGCACCTCCCAGATGGAGGCGCCGCTGGCAGGCTCAGGGCCCGCTGAGGACTGTCTTCCCCTCTGTGAACGGCAGTTCGTGAACCCTTCGCCCTGCATCCCTACAAGGTAAAGGAGGGCCCTTTGGGGTCCTTTCTATGAGGACACTAATGCCGCTCGTGAGGGCTCCACCCCCATGACCTAAGCACCTCCCAAAGGCCCCACCTCCTGAAACCTTCACACTGGGGATTAGGTTTTGACGTAGGAATTTCAGGGGGACACGAAACATCCAGTCTATACACAGGGGTGTCGAACTCACGTTCACCGGGGGCCACATCAGCCTCACGGTTGCCTTCAAAGGGCCGAATGTAACTTCAGGACTGTGTGAATGTCACTGCTCCGTCACAGTTAAGGGAGAGCTCACGCTGCCACGGGGTGGACACGGGTGCCAGGCGGGATAACTAACACCAGGTGGAGGCCGGTGTTCGGCACCTGTGGTCTATGGCAACGGGGTACGAGACTGATGGCGCAGACAGGAGTCAGGTAAGTCAGGCGGAGAGAACTCTGAGCATCTACGAAATGCTCTGAATTCACTCTGCAGATACAACCAGAAGGAAAGTGACATGCAGAGCATGACATGCCGAAGTGCCTGGTGACTCTCAACAAAGTCACCAGGACACAGTCAGCTCTGTGAGGACAGGGGCTGCATCTGTTCTCTGTGTTTGCATTTCCAGCACCCACAAAAGTGCCTTGCACACAGTAGGTCTCTTGTGTGACGGTGGACTATTAACAGGATGCTAAAACACCCTAAATGCAGTTGAGTGGTTTTAATGATGCAAAGCACGTTCAGCTGACCCAAACTCAAGGGCTTGAATCCAGACATCTCTGACAGGCAGAAGAATCTGGAATAAATAGCTTGGATTGCTATCTGGTACCCTTGGGCCATAATCTTTATTATTTTACTCATATCATGTTGTGGAGCTCTCTGACGTGCCAAGTGCTGTACGAGATGAAGCCATTGCCAGGCCTTGCTGGACGAGGAGGGACCATCCTCCAGTCATGGTGTCAGCGGGAGGGGGTTGTCTCTCTGGGCAACTCCAGTGTAGCCGAGAGGGGTCGGGGAGGCATGGGGACTCAGGACGAGTGGGTGTGAGGCCAGCACCGTGCTGTTGCAACACAGCGTGCCTGCCTCGGCCCCGGAACGTAGGCCACACCCTCCCTCTGTAAGCATACTTGTTAAGGAAGTGCCACTGTTGTGACAGGAGAGAGGTAAAGGGCAGGGCAGGGGCTGGGTGATGGGTGATCACCAACGGGTGATGGGTCAGGGGAGAGACAAAGGGTCTGGGTGGCGCCAATGACCAGACAGGGCACACAGGCCCTCCCAAGGGTCTAGCCTTGGGTGACCAGTGTGCTGGCCAGAGCAGCAACTCTGCTCCTCAAGGGACACTTTAAGGGCGGTGGCCCAGGCTCCGGCCCTTGCCAAGCACCCGCAGCAGGACTTTGCTGGCAGTGAGCCCACAGGGAGTGTGCAGAGACCACCGCCGTGAAACAGGGACAGGGGAACGAGAGGGTGACTTCCCAGGCACGTCCCTCTGCAGCGGACCCGCCGTGCCACCACAAGGAAACTCGTTAGCAGTAGTGTTCGCCCCCCACTTTGGAGACGGCGGGGTGCATGGTGCCGACACACAGTCACAGCCAGGCTCCCCTGCTCATTTACAGGTTTGGATGCGGGTCACATGACAGTACATTTATGGGTGCTCTTCAAGTGTCACCCCAAGTTATTTTTTCTATGTAGCAAAAATTCTGCCAAAAAAACTGGTTTCTGAAGTCCCCTTCAAAAAAGTAGTAATGTTCTATCCACACATTAATGATTCCAAAATTCTCCATTATGAACAATATTTATCAAAAACAGCCCACTATCGGATGAAAGATGTGCCTTATCTTTTCTTGTCAACTAGAACATTATTCACTGAAAGTTTCTTTCATATCTGTTTCAGGGTTTCAGTGTCATTTTAAATTGCAAATCAATCATCTATCCTGCAGCCTCGTTCTGGAGGGGAGATTAACGCTCTGGCTAAAATTGTTTACAAAGCCATTTGTAAACCTTCTGCTGATGCAGATGAGGAAAGTTTACCAGTTTAACATTGTTGATCCCAGAGAAAGCCTTAAGCAATGACTTCAGAGGGCAAAAAAATTTGTTCATTTATCATTATTGTCATGGGCTTTCGCAAATGATAACAATTTGTCTTCATCCTATTTTTAGACAATGAGCCACAATAGAGTCCAGAAAGCCATTTTGCCAGATGGGAGAAGGTGCTTTCATTGCAAAATGTTGTCTTTTCTTTTCCTGCCCTATAAAATTGGCTTAAGTGAGAACCAAGGATATGTTTTAATGTCAGGATTCCCAGAGGACATAATGACATGCAATAAAGGCATCGCCATCCCCAGAAAGGATGTGGTTCAAATGCATTGAATACATTTTCAACCCAAAACAGTGACTTTGGGGATAGACAGAAGCATAGTAAATGTTTGAAGATAGTTATGGATTTTAGCACGCTTTCATTCCTAATTAATATTCCCCCTTTTTAAATGAAACACTGCAATAGGAAGCCCAATTACTTCTCATTAAGATGAATAAAAATGTTAGAATAAGCGAGACATAAAATAAACATTTAAAGTGATACATGGTTAATTCCACCGAGCTCTGAACAACTAATCAGGAGCTCACTACGGAAGAGAAGAAAATCCAGTGTTCATGAGAAGTGTTCCAGGTTCCGGTGCGTCTCATCAGGCTCCTGGCTCGTCCCCTCCACCGGTTTGGGGCAGCATCCCCTGGGGGTGGGCGGGGGGAACTCTCATCCCCTGTCTCCGACAGTCCAGGGGGCTTTAACCACGCCCCTCTCCAAACAGCACAGAAGCACCCAGCTCCCTTCAGCAGGCAACACCCTGTCCCCACTTGTCTGTGTGACCTCATCACTGACAATCTCCTCATGCCTAGTCTGTCTTCGACACCAAGGGCCACTTCACCTGCGCTGTCCCTCAGTGGAGGACAGGAAGCACATGTGCCTCGCAGTGGCCCTGCAGTAAAAATCAGTCCCGATGTTATCGTATGTGGTTCTCTTTGGGCCCAGGTGCACAAAGAGACTGGGCACATGAAACTTCATATTCTAAAAGACTTTATCATTGAGCTGACATTTTAGCAAATAATGCTATTGACTCCCTGGACACATGTTGGGAAAGTGAGAGCATTACTGAACATTAATCAGCCTGAAACATGTTCTGAAATAGCATACACAGCACACACATGTGTGTGCCTTGAGATTCATGAGAGAAAGGATCTGGTTTTTGGAGCTAAAGGAGGTCAATACCACGGACTGCGTCCTCGGGGTGTACACAGTAGGCTTTCAAGAAAGGCAGCCACTGGCTTGCTCGGCGTGTGGCGGTTGCTGTGAAAAGCTGCCAGCCTCCTTGACCGTGGCCTGCTGGAACTCAGCATCAGGGAACAGCCCACTGTCTGCTTCTCTGAGTGCTGAGAACTGCAGACCTCGCCTGGCAGAGAGCTGTTTCTGCAGCACCCATTCCCTCAACGGCAGACAGAGACACCTTCTCAGGGTGGTCGCCAGGCTGCTTCGGACTCTGGATCCTAATCACAGTCCGCCCCACACCCTGCTCACCCCCAGCGCACACCTCGCTTGCCACCGTCCCATCCCTGCCCGCCAGCTCCCAGAGGCTTTCCCCAGCGGCCCCGGCCCAGGGACCCTGCCCCTCCAGTTCCCCACTGCTGGCCTGGCAGCCCAGTCTGAACAAGGACGGTTTTATTTCCCAGTCATGACTACCTTTTAAAATTAACTTATTTTTTGGTCAGTAGGAAAGTACTGGCCCAGGATTTTATCACTCGATTAATTTTAAGACGGTGTAGAACAAGACATAATCCTATACGTAAATTACTTTTCTTTTTTGCTTTTTTATTTCACTTTTAATTGCGGTAAAATACACATAACATAAAAGTTACCATCTCAGCCATTTCTAGACAAGGCGAGTTGCATCCGCAGTGTTGTGCAGCCGTTCAGAACCCTGCTCCCGTTAAACGGCAACTCTCCGCTCCCCCCAGCCCCGGCCCCTGGCAGTCCAACCCTGATTATTTCTGATGCTGTAACTAACGTTTTTGTCCTCCTGTATTTTGTTGCCCTTTGGCCTCTTCTTCCATTAAGCCACCAGAGGCTCACTGCGGCAGGGAAGAGATGGCTAACAGAGAAGAATAATTCTCTTAGGACTTCCAGTCTCAAGTTGAAGGCTGGAGGAGAAGACAACAGGAACAAGAGATAAAAAGACTGTGATGATCAGGGTCATCTTCCTGCCCCAGCAGAAATGTCCCAGAGGAAAGAAGAAGTGCCGGGGAGCCCCCAGGAAGGCACTGGTACCCCAGCCAGATGATCACAGAGTCTACAGGCGCCCTGGACAGGAACAAACAATCGCCCGCCAAGGCCAGCACTGGCTGGAGAGGTGACCACCAGGGCACCACAGTCACCTTCATTCCAAAGACACCTTGTCATTCTATAGGACTGGAGAGTTCCCAAGGTAGCTAAGACTGTTGTCATTGACCCGACAAAGTGAGGGTCACATCAGGCTTAGTTGAATGACTGGGGGAAATGAAAGCTATTTTTCCTGCGTCTCAGAGCCACTCTAGTGCCTACCCCTTCCCTGCCTACAGCAGCTGCACCTCTCACTGCCTCCATCTCCCAGAACCTTGCTCAGACTTCACACGCAGTGGGCACAGCGGCCATTCGGAGGGTGGGGCCATGGAGAGGACACCCAGCAAATCCGCCCCCGTACAATACTGATACATGACGATAACACCAATAACATTAAGCAGACGACTACTGAACACTCGCATGCCAGGCACTGTCTCGCCCAGCCGGGATTTAACGGAGCGGACGCGACCCCTTTCCTGGGGGCTCTCACATCATGGGGGGCAGCAGACCTCGGCGTGGTGAAGGCTGCCGGTGGGAGGGAAGGGCACCACTCAACCGTTCACTCACTGGGCCGCCTGCTTCCAACTGGGGTTCCAGTGCCTGGTGCCCGCCTGCCCAGCCCTGTGGTTAGCTTCGGGAAACCAGCATCCTGGTTACAAAGGGCATCTGAGGCCATTTCCTAAAATAAAAGCGGCCGCTCCGTAAGAAATGTGACAAGTCAGAGCGCTGCTCACAGGCGCTCCTTCCTCACAAACTACTTCTGTGGATTTTATCTGTGTTTCCTTAACCAGTTCGTGTGAAACCGAAATGAACTCCATGAGGGGGTGCTCGGCAGAACTCACTGTTACGGCGTCGCACCGGACCGTCCCCGGGACACACGAGGTGCGTGTGAATGCACGCAGGCCCCAGGGTCCACTCCCCTTCTCCTGGCAACAGAGCTGGGGAACACGTGTGGCCCGTCCCTGCCTCAGGGGGTGCACGTGCTTCTAGGGAACGTGATGCCTTCCCATCTCAGACTTGGGGGCTAATCTGGCCTCAGTCAATCCGTCCCTAAACTAATCAGAATAACCTCACCCTGGCCTCAGGGACGTGGTTAGCAGGGAGGCGCAGGACCTCAGTGTCCACGGCAACGGGGGCTCCGGGACTGCCCTCCCCGGGGCGCACGAGTGGGTGTCTGGGGGCCTGAGACTTGTCAGCAGTGGCGTCAGAGCTGCGGGGGGCTGAGTGAGCTGCCGGAGGGACAGACCTCTCCTCAGAAGGGGGAGCTGGGTTTCCATCTGCTGGGATGGGTCAGAGTTAGTGACCTGCTGCTAATGGACAGGATGGGAGAGGCCCATGGGGGGAAGAAGGAGGGCTCCCTGCCACCAGCGAACAGTACCAACCTGCCTACCGTGTTCCTCCAAGTCCAGATGACTACAGAACAAACTGACATCTTCAGTACGACCCCGTGAGAGACTCTGAGCCGGAACTGCCCAGGGTACTGCCCCTGAACCCCCAACCCACAGCAACTGTGAGGTAACAAGTAGGTTTTATTGTCATGAACCACTCCTTTTTTTAGGTAATTTATTAAGTGGTAGACAACTAACCCAGGAGCCCAGACCAGGACAAAACCCTTAAGTTCCTGGATCGACCCTCACCTGAAGCCAAGTACCTCTAGACTTTTCAATGAAGTGAGTCAATAGAGTATTTTTATCCTTTAAGTCCGTTTGAGTTGGATTTTCTCTTTATTTTCTATTAACAGCATCTTGGCAGATAGATGTCCAATCCTTTCCCGCCTAGTCTCAGACTTCTGAAGGGAACTAAAAATGTGGATTAACTAACCCTATTTAATTCCAGCTACTCCTTGTAACAGTGGCAATGACACTAATGGAAGCAGATGCTGCAATCTCCGTGCAGAGAATCCACCCTCCTGCATCAGGATGTAATACATGGAGAGGGGAAGGCAGCTGACGTGTGAGTATCTGAAGAGTCTACAGGTACGAACTCTCAAATGGAGCATCACCGTAGACTTGGGCTGTCTCTCGCCTGTCCAAGGCAGCCAGAGAAGGAGCGAGGCGAGATACTGATTCCTCCCAGCAGTGGGTCTCCCAGCTCCCTCGACCGAAATGGGTGACGAGAGAACTGTGAAGTGGCTACAGCACTTTGGTGGCTGAAAAAGCAGGTGTGACCTTTCTATTTCTTTGGGAAGCGGCCTCTCACAATTCACAAACAAGAGAGCGAGCAAGTCTTCCCTTTAAAGGAGTGAAAAACACAACTGGGGTGCATGTGCGTTCACATGGAAGATCACAGGGAAGCCCACAGGTCATTGCTTCTCGACGCTCAGAACGACCTGCACAGAGTGAGGTGGGCTGTGAGTGCCGACAGGCAAGAGATCGACGTTTAAGGAAGAGCCGGTGCAGTGCAGCTCCGTGAGCCCTGGCACTCTGCCTCCTCCGAACAGAGCTGGGGCGGCCAGCAACACCCACGGCAACGGCAGACAGCGATTCGCCGCAGAGACGCGATCCCGCGCGGTCCGCAGAGCTGCGGTCTGGTCACACCTGGTAGAACCATCAGTAAACCGTGCCTTCGCTAGTGCCCACATCCGCTTACCGCTATTTCTTTTAATAAGACTGTCTGGATTATTGGCTCTTTATTTAGGAGAAAACCCAAGATTCCCTTCTATGAATTTCACCACAGAAACGCATCGCATTGAGGCTCGCTGCATATTTCACGGTAACTTTTGAAACAGGGACAGTGACTGTTGGGCTTTGGGGTCGTCACAACTCCGTAAGGATGCACCGTCCTCCTCGCTGCTGGGTGACAGCATGGGCACACGCCCCTGTCTCCCCAAACAACAGCCCTTTCGTCGGTAACACCAATCGTGCTGTCGGTAATGATACAAATAACATGCCCTCATAAAATTCACCACATTTCGGACCTTGTTACCAGTATTTTGGGTGTCTTAGCCCATTTAATCACATCACCTAAGGTAATTCTCTGTCCCGAAGCGTGGCACCTACTAGACACGGAAATGACAATACCGCTCTTTATTTGGAAATAAAAAATTTAAAAGCATAATTAATGGAGAACAAACTAACCTACTGTAATTTCATACACATCTAGGTGACATGAGTTTTTAAAGTATTTTTGCATTTCTACACTGTGACCAACTTTTTTCAAGCATGCACGCATACACACACGCACGCGTACACACACGCACGGTGGAAGAGCAGGGCTTCTGAACGTCAGTGTCTCGTCACCATTTCCACAACACCCATTTCTATCCAGCCCGCCTGGTGGTAAAGACAAATGTCATCTTCATGGGACAGGTCTCTTTTTAACATTCACCATTTCTAGTTGAGACAGCATCCCAAATCCACACCTCGATGTTATCGGCATGTTTGGTGCGTGGTGCGGACCCCGGCACACATGTGGGCATAATGCCATCATTAGGATGCGCCGTGTGCAGACCAGAGCTGAGCACTGTGTGCACATTACGCCCCCTCCCGTCCCCCCCGGTCATATGACGTCAGCCCAGTGCAGCACTATTCAACCCCAAGCTCGCGTCCCCCACCCCACCCCACCCCTGGCAGTGGGTTCCAGTTCTGCCCACAAGTCCCAAGTTCTCAGCTGAGACACTAGATGTGCTGCTCCTGCTGACTCAGGAGGAAATGCAGCAGAATATGCTGCCTCATCTTCAAACTCAGACCAGACACCAAAGTGACGTGAGCCCACAGTACAGGCTCGACTCAGAAGCAAGCACATTTACAGACCTTAGTATCGGAGAAACCTGGTTCGGTGTCGGTTCTGCCACCACTAGAACAGGGTGGAGTGTGACCGCACAGCCCTGAGCCTGCTTTCTTGTTAGAACTGCATGAGGTAATATTGATACACTCCCTGAAACATAGCACGCTCTCAGTAAAGACAGAAGAAGTAATGAAATCATCATGAGCTTTGCCTCTGATTCCTACCTCCTCCCTGAGCTCCAAATTTGTACAGAAGACTAACCACCCAACATCCACACCCGGGTGACCCACAGGCCTGCAGAACTCGAGGTGACCACTATCTATTCCTAAAAGTCGCACAAAGAACCCTGGTCCCCACATCTCCCTTCACTCTCCATTCACACTGCATGAATGGCTAGGTCAAGGCTTCGCTGGACTGCAGGTTTGAAGTTGGCTTCCCAAGTCAGATTTTCCTCCTCCTGAGGAAGTACAAAAGCAAGTTGAAGAACAAAAGAATGTGCTTATACACTGTCAGGGAAACTGAAAGACAAATATAATACAAGGCCCCAAAATATGTGCGAAGCTATCGAGAGCTACTGTGATTGGGCGGAAGCCGCATAAGAGAAGTGAAAAGAGTCTTAGTGAGTAGCTGGAGGACTCAGCTGGAAAGACCAACCAAAAGAAAGTTCTTAAAGGAAAAAGACTCGACCTCCAGTGCAAAAGTGCTCATTTTCAACCTGGGACCAGACACAGAGCGAGCAAGGCTCTGCCGGGAGAAGCAGGCTCCACGTGTATCCAAGACAATGAAAGGGAAACCCTCTGCCTGTGAATCGGAAGGGTAGCCCCAGGCTCCTTGCCCCTTAACCCTGGGCACCGCCACCCTCTTCCCACTTTGAAACTTATGCTAATACCCGAGAGAGGAAAAGCAAACATGTCTAACTACAAGCAACAAAAAGGAGCAGCCACGGCTTCTATCCAAAATTACTAGAAGGAAAAACTGGAAAAGGGAACAAAATGGAACAAAATGGAAAATTTTCACTAGGACCAACCGTTCTGTCATAGCTTTTAAAAAATGGGAAGCAGTCACATCTCTGGAGAGAGACTGCAAAGAAGAAACAATTGTGTCCTGTGTGTTTGCTTGGTGTTAAAGGATATCATTCAGAGATGATGAATCTGGCGATCAAATCACATGCACATGGGCAAGCACTGAGGTATGCTAACACAATGTTGCAAACTAAAAATGGGTGGTGGAAAAGAAAGGAGGAGAAGGGAAGAAGGAAATGTGCTAATTGTGCCATTAATCATGGCAAAGAATAAAGAAGATCGGGTCTAAAGAAATAAGAACTAAAGCTGTCATGTGAAGTTACAGTTGTAGGAGTTATGACTCCAGCAACATATAAACCCTCTTAAACATCAGGAGAACCAAAGCAAACAAAATAGACCACAGAGTAGGGAACTTTAAGAAACAAAGAAAAATCTAAATATTTCAGAAGTAAAACCAAATATGTGTCATGTCAGATATAAATAGGCTCAACTGATTTATCAGAAAGATTTCCAGGTTGGTCCACAGAGCAAAGCAAAGTCAAACTGTACTTAAGTACAGTTTCTGATAGATCAGAGACACATAAGGCCAAGGTGCTAAGCAAAATTGAAAATAGAAGGATATTCATTTGAAGGCAGATCAGACAGATGTGAACAACAGGAGACAGAGGCCATACTCTCAACGTCTGAGAAGGCAGAGTTAAGAACAACAGCGTGCTAATGGGAAAGTGCACAGTGACGAAACAGCGGGTCTGAGTACCTGCGCACCACACAACCACACCACAAAGTCGCAGCAGCAACGAAGCAAAAGTTCCTGGAGACTGGAGAAGGAACAGCAGGAGCCCTGGTGGCGTGCTCAGTCCGTGGCAGACCGAGAGGGCAAAAGCTTAGAATCCAGCAGCCCCTGATAACATCATTAATAAGATAGGCTGAGTAATACAGATTACATACCTTGACAACAGATGACTTGTTTTCTTTTCAAATGCCCACGAAATATTAGTAAAAGAACTGATCACCATTCTTGGTCACAAAGGAACCCTGGTAAGTTCCTCTAAACCAGAAATAGTCTACACAATATAATCTGATCCTAATGTAATAAAAACAAAATAAATAACAAAATCAGAAAATAAAAAGTCCTTTCCACCTTTACATTAAGAATCAATAAACAAAAATTACTCTTAGACATTCACTTACATTAAAGAAAAAACACAACCCCAAATTTAATAATTTCTAAAAAACAAGAGTGAAAATACTGTATATCACAACCTATGGACAAGCTAAAAGGTACTAAGAGAAAAGTCATAAACTTGAAAACCGAAGTCAATAAAAAAAATAAAGAATAAAACCAATGAATGAGGCATCTGACTAAAAAAAAAGTTATAAATATAGCAAAGCTGAGAGGTAAAAATCTAATAAAGATGAAAGCAAAAATTAATATGATAGAACATTAGAAACTTATAGAATTAAAAAATAAATCCAGAACTTGTTTCTTTAGAAGGACAATAAGATAAATAGTCCAACAAACCTAATCACAGGAAAGGAAGATTAAAATACTACTACTAGTAGTAATAATAATAATGGCAAATGTAAATAGACCAATTTCCATTAACAAATATCAAAAGCTGTCTAAAAGTATTCGATAAAAAAGTATTCAAACAGGACTAGCCCTCAGAAAATTTTACCAAGTCTTTAAAAAACTCAGATCCAATAATATTTTTAAACTGTTCTAGGACATGTTAAACAAATTTTTTATTGAAACATACATAACATTATGCCTTAACCTCATAGAGATTAGGCAAAAACAAATAAAATAATGTAGCCTAACCTTATTACTCATATTGAAATATTCAATATTAGCAAAAAGCATCAATATTAGACCAGTAATTTTCACCGTGTGCCAAAAGAATCTTTAATGCATGCTATACCTGTTTAGTCAGAGGCACTGACCTCTTTTCCCTTAGACTATCCAATAAAAAGATGGCAACAGCCAACACAACAATAGCTGTCCATTGTGAATGAATCCAAATTATACTCCTTTTCTGTCAGATTGGCAGAAAATATATTTTTTGGTCTTCCATGAGAATTTGAATTCAATTCCAATTCATTTCAATTCCAGTGAAAATTGCTGCATTAAACCTTTTAAAAATAACACACGATAAGAAGTAGCCGGGTGGCTCAGCTGGTTGGAGCATTGTCCTGATACGTCAAGGCGCTGGTTTCCACGCAGTCAGGGCACACACAGGAACCAACCAGTGATGCATCGCCAAGTGCAGCAACAAGTGCTGCTTCTCTCTCTGCCTCTCACCTTTCCTCTCCCTCTCTAAAATCAATGGATTAAAAAATAAAAAGAAGTGGGTTTTTAAATCCCTTCACCCACTCCCCTAACCCCCTTCCTCTCTGGAAACCATCAGTCTGTAAGTTTGTTTCTGTTCTGGTGGCAGTAGTTACAAAATAGTCACAGTGACGTAAAGCACAGCATGAAATATAGTTAATAATTTTGCAATGACTGTGGATGGTGCCAGGTGGGTGCTTGTAATATCGGGGGGGGGATACTTTGTAAGCATGTGATTTTCTAACCACTGTGCTATACACCTGAAACCGATAATAAATAAAGGTAAGTGCAAAGTATAATCAGAAAAATTGGTTGATAAAACAAAAACTCCTGTGGTGCTTTGAATGGAAAAAAAAGACTCAGTTTTATTTCAGGAACTTAAGAATGGTGAGATGATAGGAAATCCACTAAAAAAGTCACCCTGTTACTAAATGTAAGGAAAAAATCACAGTCATTTCAGACATGAAGGAAAAGTGCATACTAAACTCAACAATACATAATTATAAAACAACGAAGCTCAGCAAAATATGACTAATATGTATAAAGGCTTTCTAGAAATTTATTTTTAACAGACAATCACCATGTTGAACATAGAGGCCAAGAGAGTATCCAGAAAAGGAAATATAAATGGTTAAACATAAGAAAAGAAACTCAACTTCACTTGAAGGAGAGAGACCCAAATCAAGGCCACCTCAAGGGGCCATTTTCCTTTGTTTTGGCAAAACCCCCGAAGTTTGGTAACAGTCTGTTTAGTGAGGCTGTGAATAAACAGGCGCCGGATGCTGCTGGTGGGAGTAGCAAGTGGTATAACCCTCGTGGGGGGCAAATCAAAAGTGCACGTGTATATACCCCTCAACCCACCAATTACGCATTTGGGAATTTATCCTCAACTCGTACTCATATGTGTGTGACGTGATGTCTGTGCAAGGTCATTCACTGGCAATGCTTGTAAGAACAAAATGGCAAACAACCTAAACAACCATCTACAGGAAACTGGTTAAATAAACTATGGCGCATCCACGCAATGTAATACTTTTGCAGCTTCACAAGCTACAAAACAGTGATATTTTCTCTATATGGATACAGAAAAATTATCTATGTATATCAAGTAAACACAAACATACCATGTGCCAATTATGCAAATTACACTGCCTTGTCTGTAAAGACAAAAAATAATATGTATTTGTGTTAGGTTGTAAGCAATTTTCTATCATCTCAGGAAATAGTCCTTCAAATGCCATCCCCAATCTGTTCTCCAGGTCGACCACCCACTCGCCCTCCAGCACACAGCCCTCTCTGAGCAGACACTCACGCGTCAGGGACACTGAGCCACTGAACAGTCTCTGGTCATCTTTGGGCACATTTTGTTCCCTCTGCCAAATGAGCCGAGATGCCCCTGGTCAGCTGAGCTAGGCTTCCTCCCAGAAGGCTCGGTTCCAGTAACACCCCTGCGCCATGGAGAGCAGCGTGGCTTCCTTCTGCGTCAGCTCTATCGAAACCCTTTGCTCTGAAGTGAAGTATTATGTTTACTTTTGCATCCCAGAACTCATCTAGCCCAGACTGTGTGTGCAGCAAATGTGCCTTAGAACAGGGCTGTGATTAACCTGCACGTCCGTCTAGGAGAGACAGGTTAACAGACTGTGTTCTATACAGACAATGGCATATTACTCAGCCTCAAATTAAAAAAAGGAAAGAAAATTCCGACACAGTCTGCAACAATGATGAACCTTGAAGACATCGTGTTAACTGAAAGAAGCCAGTCACCACAGGACAAATATCATATGACCCCACCCGTGTGAGTTTTCCAGAGTAGTCCAATTCACGGAGACGGAAGCAGAGTGGTAGGTGCTGGGGGTGGAGGGAGGCATGCATGAGGGGCTGTGGTTTAACGAGTCGAGTTTCAGTTTGGGATGAGAAGATTCTGGCAATGGATGGTGGTGACAGTTGCACGACAATATGAATGTACTTCCTGCCACTAAACCTTTCACTTAAAAATGGTTAAAATGGTAAGTTTGATGTTATGTATATTTTACCACAATAAAAACTTTGCCTTGAATGGGAGATCCTCAAAATCCTTAAGATAGAAAAGTCTTTGTCCTCTAGGATACTTTTATATTCTATTCCCAAAGATGGTAAATATTGTACATGGCATCCCTGCTCATCTGTCAAAACCAATTCTACCCTTAGACAGCTTTCTCCTGGGACTAAACTGAAAGCTGTACATGAATGGTCACTAAGACCTCGGTAAACATGCTGCACCACTCCTTGGTCAATATATATTGATGACCCACTTAGACGGCAGACACCAGGTGCTGGGGATGCAGAGGTGAGACAGACAGACATCCTTTCCTCACCGCAAGGAGCTTCCCGCAGAAGCTGAACCTCAGACCCTGGGACACTCTGAAGACCTTTCACCTCCGGCGGCTGCCAGGCCAGGGCCCCCCTCTCACCCGCCCCATCCTCTCTACTTTCTGTAGTAGTTTTCCCAGTATTGGTGCCCAGTAGAGAAGCAAAGCCCTTAGGAAGATAGAACAGTAATGTTCATGAAAGGCACTGCCCAGGTGGAACAGCATGGCTCACGTTTATGTTTTATTTTCACGTTAGTTACTGCTGGGGGAGAGCAGTACTATTGATTTTTGTATGTTGATTTTGGGTCCAGCAATCTGGCTGACCTCTGTTATTAGTTTTAATAGTGTGCGTGTTGACTTCTTTGGTTATGCTGGGTAGATGATCATATCATCTGCAGATAACTGTCCATTTTATCTCTTCCCTCCCAGTCCTTACAACTCAGATTTCTTTTTGTTCCCTCAAAACATTAGCCATGACCTTTAGAATAAAATCTCAAAAAGCATCCAAAAAGTGGATTGACTTTATTATATTGAAATAAAAGATTTCTGTTCAAAGACACTGTGAACAAAGATACTCAGTGATGGAACAGAAGATAGCTGCAGTATCTAAAACAACAGGGGATCACTCTTTCTAGAATATGTAAGGAGTTTCTGCATATCAACCAGGAGAAAATGTCAACCCAGTGAAAAAGTGGTCAAAGGATATGAGTAGTAACTTATAGATGAGAAAACTCTGAAGCTAACAAGCACTTTAAAAAGATGCTCAAAATCATTAATAATCAGAGAAATGCAAATTAAAACAATAATGAGATCTCAATTTCCCCCTGTTAGACTGGATAAGTTAGAAAGCTGGGTGATGCCAAATGCTAGAGAGGATGGCGCCATGGAAACAGAATCCACTGCCCGAAGTAACGGGTTGGAGCCGCGATGCTGGAGACCGCTGAGGCAGCCAGTCGCATGCGGTGTGTTGACCCTGGGAAGGAATGTGCCCGCTGAGAAGGGCTCCTGAAGGCTACTGGGCTCAAATGAAAAACGGAGCCCAGCATCCCCTGTGAACAGGAAGCTCCCACACAAGCCCTGCAGAAAGAGGCCTGTGCCGAACTGCCTGCATGCACTGTGTTTCTGTCATCTGAACGCCCTGATGGAGGAGTTCCTGGAGTCCTGTTTCAACCATCATGACTGATACCTTCCCTACCCCATCAGAGCTTACTGACTATATTCCCTTCAGCATCTTTACTCACCAAGCAGAGCAGCTCCACAACCAAACAGGACAGTGCTATTTGGACCAATCAAACTGTGAGGATTTGTAGTCCTCATTTGCATAGAAGCTGACCAATCAGAGGCCGTGGATGAGGCCTTCTCTCTATGTATCCAAGCTCCCCTCTGCTTGGATAGGGTAACAGATGCAGACAATGGAATGTTACTCAAAAAAGAAGGGAATTCTGATACAGGCTACGACACTGGAGCGTGCACTTCCAGTTTCCACTGAAGACTACATTTCCCTGGCCGTCTCCGCAGAGCAAACTGGAACCGTCTCAGCAGAGGGGAGCACGCAGAGTCGCAGACCAGGTGGCCTCAGAGCTGCGCTATTCCACAGTCATGCTGCACCACGACCGAACTGTCTGCATTGGACAAAGTCTCCCCACCCACTGCACCCTGAACTGGGAAGTCCTGTTGGTACTGAGCAGTCACCAACAACATGCACCCGGTGCTGGACATGTCTCCCCAGTTCCCACACGTGTCCATAAGTAAACATGTACAGGGCAGCACCCTCTGACACGTCCAGAAGCTGGAGGCAGTTGTGCTGTCCATCGTGGGGTGAGTGGGCAGACACACACGGTGGATGCAGAGTGCCCCGCGGCAACTGGGAGAAACAGCTCGGATGTGCACGTACCAACACGATGGGCCTTCAAGACACAGTACTGGGAAAAATTCAGAAAACTGTGACGTCAACCACTACCATTTACATAAAATTAAGTTGCATGCATAGAAGAACACATATGAACAAAGAGGCAAGCACATGCTAAACATATCAAAATAGTTGGCTCTGGGGGTGGGAAGTCGGGATAAAGAACATAAACACATAAAACAAGAGTAGGCTCTTGCCCAGAGTGATGGTAGCAACGCTGTGTGATAGAAGAATGATGTTATTTTTAAAGAAGAAAAGTAAATAAAAGCAACCCTGGGAGACTGGAAGGTTCCAGAGGGAAATGGCAGGAGCTAAGCTGCAGTCTCGGAGGGTCACTGGGGGCTTCCGGCTCAGCCAAAGCCACGTCGCAAAGCTTCCTCAAGGACACTCACGAGAATCGACACCAAACACCACAGCGTAACTGTGAGGAAAGGCAAGAATGGGAAGAAAGAAAGCCCTTTGTCCCACTTCCTACCTTGCGCAGAACGTGAAAGGGTGGCGACCAAGGGAGGAGAAAGCAGGCTGGGAGCCCTCTCCTCCCGCTCACCACCACCAGGCCTCCGCCTTCCCCGGGCCGCCTCGTGCAGGAAGGGTGGGGGGCTCAGACCTGCCAGCTCCTGCGATATGTTAGGGTACGCGAGGGGCAGAGAACGCAACCCTGCTCTCATTACGTGTGGGGAGGAGCTGGACCTCAAAGCTCTGATATAGGAAATAAATAATTGGCTTCAGAAGCCCATTAGTCAGGCAGCTAACACACCCAGCCCTCCCTCTGTGGCATTTCTTGGATACATCAGTTGACACTGCGGCAGGCCGGGTTGTACCCCCGTCAGCCGAGGCCCTCCAGAAAGCTGGGGCGGCAGGAGCCAGGCCGTGATGGAAACAGCATTTTTCATAGTATCTGTCATGAAAACGGGTGGTATAATGGGCTGACTGTTAGGGATTATGTATTGACCTGGCCCCCCTGAATCTATTCTCAGCTGGGTATGGATTGCTACACACAAGTTCACTGGAAAGTTAGTCAGCCTGCTGCTCTCAAAGCGCTCTTTAGGGCTTGGTGGGCAGGGAGGTGGTTCCTGTCTCTGGGTGACTCGGAAATGAGGAACTGAAGTGAAAAATAAGTGTGGCGATAATGCAGCAGCTGCAGGGAATGAATGGGCTCGGTGGAGGGGTTGGTCGTGAACTCAGAGCGCAGCTGGCCTGAACACAGAGGAGAGCACGGGATAATCAGGGTCCTAACTTAGGGGGGTCCTTCTGCTCAGCGATCTCCAGAAAAGCCCCAGGGGCTCAAAATGAAGGGGAGGTGATCAGGTCTGATGCCCAGAGTTATGTGATCAGGCGTTGCCTGGGCAACGAATGACTCGGTGCTGAAGGGCGGCACCAGCTGCTCCCACTCAGGTGACCATCCGGATGGCGGCCAGGTGCAGGGGCCAGGGCGAAGGTCCCCATGCTTCTCCCAGTACTACTGGGGCGCTGACACCAGAATGGCACATAAAGTGACCCTCTGGCAGCGTGGCCACCTATCCTACAACTCTCCCAGCCTCGCTGCTCCCCCAGTCTGTGTGTTGTACAGGATTCAGAATCCTGAGTACCAAATACTCCCTGCACCGAAGTGATAATGAGCAAGACATGGCCCGAGTGCCCCCCAAAAAATAGTGACACCCTCAAGTGCCAAACTTGCACCCAAGCCTTGGCTTTGACTCCCAAAGAATTAAAGTCAACATGTGTCTGGGCATCAAATCAGAGAGAATTGTCAACTCTTTCATCTTGTCAGTTCTGTGGTACTGAAATTTCTTTCTTGAAACAGTATCCGATTTCACATATAAAGGAAGAGAACGTATAATACAGATGTTTCATGGAGTTTGAAATACCAAGAGTCTAAAACTATCACTTTTACTTTATCAGCCACCTCTGAGACTTCAAAGCATTTTTTGTGTGTGTGAGCATTTCGATGCAAAATTCAACAACGGCTGACTTGGCAGACATTATCCTCATTTTAGAGAAAGGAATGAATGAACTGCTGAAGGTCTGCTCCCTGCTCCTGTCTTTCTGCTGCTCATCGGCCCCAAACCCAATAGTCAGGGCCGAATTTGTAAGGCAGGCCCATAGATGCCCAGACTGTTCCAGCTCTTCCAGGACTAGAGAGGGACACACAGGTCTGGCAGTGACGGGAGGTGGCCTTGTGCCCTGTGAGGCTGTGGCAAGCCCGACGCTCCCGCTCTGTTTGGAGGTGGCAGCTGAACCAGCTCAAGTCAATTCCTGACATGGCTCAGCACTGTCAGGTGATCTAATTTTTAAAAAGAAGATGTAAATTTAATAATTTTCTGACAAAGTCCACTGATTCGTAGATGTTAAGTTTTTGGTTTGTTTGGTTGTTTTTTTAAACTCACTGCAAGCTAAGCAAATCACATGTGTGAGCCAAACCATGCCTCAGGCAGCTGGTTTGCAATCAGGGTCCTGAGATGTCACCCCTGACAGCAACTTCTGTCCATCTGGGGGAGAGAAGGAAAAACCTAATTATTTAAAACCACAGATGACCGCATGCGTCTGCCTGCTAGGAGAAGTCCCTCCTTCCTCCCCAGTCTGGAGTATTCTCTAAGAAACACGCCGTGATGGCCTCAGCTGCGAGCCTTCCCACTGAGACGCGTTGCAACCCGCAGACGAATCTGAGAGGGGTGAGCAGACTCCATCCGCACAGGGACAGAGCTCGGGCCGGGCTCTGCTCCTGTCAGGCCCCGCCTTCCCCCCCATCCCCCCACCCCCGTCCGGTTTCAGTGAAAGTGTGAAGGCAGTTTGGGATGCAGGGAAAGGGGCGGTGGCCCAACGCCTGTGTCACTTAGCTCAGTGAAGGAAACACAGCCCCAGGCATTTCTCCGGGAGAAGGAAGCGGCAGGAACAAGTCTTAGGAGACTCCTCAGGGATGTTGAGAAGGAGGTTCCCAGGCTTCTCTTAGTGAGCAGAACTGGGTCTGAGAATTTTTTTAAAGGTCAGCATGACCCCAGCCTCCTGGAGGCTTGGAGACGTGTGTAGTCGAGCAGCCAGTAAGCTTTGTGTCCCCCAAATCAGGGCACACACCCCAAGCTGCTTTGTGGTGAATGCATCTCCCCTCCTGCCGAGGGTAGTGGGGTTTCCAGACCCACAGGTGTGGGACTCACAGCCAGTTGCCTTCCAGAAGGTGGGAGTTCCCTGTACTCACCCAGCAGGTGGGCAGGGCTGGAGGAACCCACCCTGGCGGTGCCAGCGGGCTGTCCGCTCTTGTCCAGGAGGTGAAGCCAGGGGTGGCCACGGACAGACCATTTTGGAGACCGTGTTCTGCGTGTCTAATCTTGGTGGCAGCGGAGGTGGTCTTGAGTAGATAAACATGCCCTCAGGACCCTTCTAAGAGCGGCCCCGGAGGCTAAAGAAGCTGCCACATGCACGGGAAGGCAGAGGGGAATCCCCACCCTGAGGCTTCCTTTGTAAAGTTTCTCCGACTAGACACAGGCTCCCACCGAGACACAGCCCCTCCCAGTCTCCAGCCCCTGGGAAGTGGTCTTAACCCACAGAGATGAAGCCTGGAAGGGGCCGGGACTGCAGCTCAAACCCAGGGAGGTGGCATCACCCTGCCTGGCCTCAGAACCTTACCCTCCTGTCCCTGCGGGAGCACCCTTCCTTGTCCGCCTGCAGTGGGGTACAGAGTCACAGGGAGAGGGGAGCTCCCATCACATCTGTCTGTCTATAACCAATGTATAAATTGTTGGCATTGTTTTGATTGTTATAGAAAAAAACAAAACAACTGCAAAGGAAAACTAATGTGCCCACCTGTGGTCTGACGACCGTCGTCTCACGTAACCAGCTGAGTTTATTTGGTTAAAGCAATATGAACTGTAACCCTGAATAATTTATTGAACCGTTGAACCACTTGTAAAATAATTGAAGCTTGAGCCTAGCTTAACACAACAGATTTGAACTGGGAAGAGGTGCATTAGCAAGAGCTCAACATCGAGAAACAAAAAAGGTGGTGTGGATGCTGACCGTCGTCACCGCAACACCCGGGTGCAGGTTTTCTAACTGGCCACTGTCTTGGGCACTGAAACAGGAGCACCGCGCCCCTCTCCAGCTGGGCTCCGCCGCCAAGGGAAGGGGACCGAAATGGTGGAGGAAAGGGGCGCGGCCCAGATGAGACGTGATCCCAGAGGTGAGCAGGTGGGGGAACAGGGCCATCTGACAATGACCTACAACCTAAGGGGCTGGTGAGGATGACCTGGAGGAAGCAGGGTCTGCAGGTCCAGGGAGCTGCCCCACCCGGTTCCGCATCTCAGTGAACAGCATGCGGGCCCACACCATTACAGGGATCAATAAACTCGGCAATCCAATGACCAGCACTCAGGCCGCAGAAGGAATTCCAACCACATCCACCAGGCATCAGTTTGGAGCACACTTTTCCCCCCTTGTTTTTAAACTTTATTAATCAAATACTTTGATACATAGTATAACAAACTATAGAAAATATGGATAAGCAAAAGAGAAAACTCGGAAGTCACAATCCCAATAGCCAGAGCTGTATATTCTTTCAAGTTTTTACATATTGCATAACATGGTAAATTATTTGTACAATGATTTTACAACATGCTTTTTAAAGTTAACAATACATACACTACTACACATGACAATACACTTGGAATATTCATGTCTGTGATGCCTATAAAGTGTATGTACAAAATCACTTTTCATGACCACACGGCATTCTTGGACTGTCCTTCACTAACGAGTACAGGTTGAACTGGTACTTGCGTTTCTTACAGACAACGCCCCACACAAAGATGCCAACGTAACAATAGCTGGAAAGGCTCTAAACTAAGGAACATTCTCTATGTGTGATCTCTTAACCCTCCTAACCCAAAAGGAAGATACTATCAATTTCTGTTTTATAGATGAGAAAAATGAGCTTGGACATTTTAAATAACTAACCAGTTGTAACATTCTGGGTAAGAACAGAGCTGGAATGTACCCCCAGTCTGCCCGATGCTGCAGTCAAAACCTGTGGTCACCGCAGCCTACTGCCGTCTGCCCACATCCATCACCTGTTGCTAACTACTTCTTCAGGATGAATGCCTGAGTACTTACTGGGACAAAGGAAAGGAGAACTTTTAGGTCTAGGAAACAGAAAAAGTTACTGTCCAGAGTTGTTCAGGCTTGTGGGTGGCTTTGAGATTGGATTTATTCTGGGCTCGGCCACCTGGTCCAGTGAGGGTCAGAGGGTGCAGGGGGGGTCACAGGTGCTCCAAAACGAAACAGCCTAAGTGCACCCCGGCAAGTCGAGAGGGTCCCTGGCACAGGTGCCAGTCCTGGGAGGGAGGCTGAAGGGGCAACCCCGGCAGCATCTCCCATCTTCCCGTTCCGACACCACAGCCCATCCGCCGTCTGGTACCACGGTTATGATCCAAAATGTGGGGAGTCTTTGTTTATATGCCATACTTACTAAATCAGTGTTTCAAAACTATTTATGTAAAAAAATCATCTTTGATCTCTAAAATGTGTGGGGGTAGGTGGAAGAGGAGGAAGGCAGGAATCCATATATGGAAATGGCTTCAATTGGAGCAAAATGCAGCCGGCCTGTTTCCAATTAGGAGCCTTTGTTCCCTGGCAGTGGCCCTCCTCCGCCTTGCCTGTGAGCCACACGTTGTCACAGCTCCCAGCGCATGTCCACCTGAAGGGAGGTGTGACTTGTGCATCGAGAGAGACACGGGTGGCTCAGCCTAATGTGGCCTTTTCTCCCTTCTCCTCTCATAGGTCTTTTTTTTTCTCTTTTTGTCACTCAAAATGAGTGTCTGATGTACTAGCATAAATTGTTAAAAGCAGTTTTAGGTAAAGGAAGAGAGAAAGTAGAGTTGGATTTTTTTTGTTGTTTTTTTTTTTTTTTTTTTACAAAAGCCAACCTCAATTTATGTCAAAGAGGGTTAAAAGACCTTGGGATTAAAGCAATAAACTTGCTGCTGTCAAAGCTAAAACCCGCTAACAATTTAGTGCCAAACGCGTGTTGTTCAATATCATTTCATATTATATTATGTCACAAAGAGCTGACGGCTCTGCATCACCCTGACAAGGCTGATTTACTCTGAAGAATTCATCGACATTCTGCACAGTCAAAGCTGACTTCATTTCGTTTGGATGGACTGTGGGAAATGTGTCTGCACTTGAGTTTGAGTGTTGGTCTGAAAATCATTCTCAGGCTGAAAGATGCAGGTGACTGTTGGTCCTCAGCTCTGTGAGGTGAGGTCTTGGAAAGGCAGAAATAGACTTCTCACCGACAAGGTGATCAGACCAAGGCTTTAACACAAACCGACAGAGGTTCAGCTAAGGCTTGGGGGATTTTTGGCAACCCCAGAGTATGTAATTAGTCAGCCTTTTAGAAAAAGCAAATCATCCAAGAGAATTTTCCCTGATGCAAACATAAATCACTCATAAATGCCTTCGGAGATGTTAATCACCGTGTTTTCTTAATCACGTCTACCCATGATTCCTTCGCCCATTTTCTTTCATACCGGTAAGAAGGCACAGGTGCGGGTGGTGACGTGTCGGGATGTCACCTGGTTCAGAGGCTGTGGGACAATGGACATGTAAGGCCAGCAGAACAAGAGATTCTTCCTGGCATCGTTACAGAGGAAAAAGTAGACCTAAAATTACACGCCTTGAAAAGCGAGATGTAAATCAGGCTGTTTTTCAAATCAATACATGAAGACACACTGTGTGATGGGACTTGTTTAATGTATATCACCTGTGAAATATGCATCTATATTCATATGCTTCAGTCTGAAAGATGATGCAACGAAATATAAGTGGTTATCTCTGGGCAGTGGCATTAGGCATAGCTAACAGGTGAGGATTTTTCTTTGCACCTTCATGGGCATTCTTAAATTTTCTGAAAATGTGCATGACTTTCTTTTGTTTAAAAAAGAAACAAAAAGTTATAAAAGTCTGCTAAAGGAATGTATTGTCCAGAACAATCCCACACTGACTATCTTGGTAAGTTATGGCCCTATTCTTGATTAGAACAAAATTTCCCCAATGTAACAGGGTGCTAAAACGGAAGTTCTGAACACGCTTTCTCTGAAGGCGGCCTGTGCTGTGGTTCACTCTGAACCTGCAGGGAGGGAGGAAGGAAATGGCCTCTCGTAATTGCTCCCCAGTCATGTGCCTGTGACTCTAGATGTCCTCGGGCTGCTGTGTATGTCCCGACTGACGCGTGACTGACAAGCTCTAAGGAGGCCGGCCTCCACCGCTGAGAGATGCTGAGAGGTCTTGACAGGTGGTCAGAACAATTCCAGGTGACAGTCAGACTGAAGAGTTCCAGGAAAGGGGGGCGTGTGCGCGCACGCGTGTGTGGTTTCATCCAGGAGAGGGGACATTCGGCCCAGCCTGCTGCTCTGTCCCTCTCCTCATAGGCACCATCTCTTCCTCCAGTCTCCTAATGGGCCCTCAGTGCCACCTGCAAGCACCCAAGCTTCTCCACAGTTTCCACTACAGCCCAAGGGAGTCCACTACTGAGACCACTTCCTGAGCAGAGTGCGTTTCCCTTCGCGAACATGGAGTCAATCAAGGGCGCTGTGTGTGCAGAGCTCCAGCACAACTGGGGGGCAGGGTTCCCTGCTCAGTGTCCTCCACATCCTGCTCCAGGTGACTGGGCACTGGGGCACATGTGTGTCTTTCTTGTAGGGCTGACGTAGAGCTGATGGCGTAAGTACGTTCTGGGTACCTACCGTGCCGGGTTGGGGTGGCACAGGGGCTCCTGTGGGGGTGACCCACGGTCAAGGCCCAGATGGAGTAAGGACCGAAGTGAGACAGAGCAATGAGTAAGCAGACCCCTCACTGTTCTGGGCGGGGGTGGGGGCACACTGACGAGGGCTAGTGGAGGGAGCTGCAGTGAAACGTGTTTTGGAGGATGAGAGGGCAACTGCCCACGCAACGCTCTGACATTTGAGATAGTTCAGGGTTAGGGGACGAACGAGACAGTGACCCCGATGATACGGAGTGCACCGAGAACTTGGCTTCTCCACTACGCTCTTCTGCAGGCCGCACTGAAGGCAGAGTAATCTCCTAAACCATACTAACCCCATGTGGATGCGGACAGAGACTGCGGTTACACTGCCCCCAGTCCTTTCATTCCCTGGAGAGTTAACCCCAAAGGCTTGAGGTCATTCCCCTCTGTACGTTGGCTCCCGATCCTTATTTTCTATTGTGTTTTTTCCCATTGCCGTTTAGTCCCCTTACACTCCCCTCCCCACCATCGCAACTCTGTCATCCATGTCCACGAGTCTTTTCTCATTTTTGCTCAATCCCTAACTGCCCCCCCACTAGCTGTCATCTGTTCTCCATCTATGAGTCTGTCTCTATTTTGCTTGTTAGTTCAGTAGATTCCACATATGAGTGAGATCATATAGCACTTGTCTTTCTCTGACTGAACATTATGTCACTCAGCATAATGTGCTCCAGGTCCATCTGTACTGTTGCAAAGGGTAAAACTTTCCTTTTTAAGGCCCAGTAGTACTCCATTGTCTAAATGTTCCACGGTTATTTTGTCCGCTCATCTACTGATGGACACTGAGGCTGCTTCCATGTCTTGGCGACTGTAAACAATGCTGCCATGAACATGGGCTGCTTGTGTTCCTTTGAATTAGTGTTTTGGACAAAAGAGTTTTTGTACAGCAAAGGAAAACATCAACAAAATAAAAAAGCAACCCCAAGAATGGGAGAACATATTTGCTGATACTTCTGATAAGGAGTTAATATCAGATTTGTAAAAAACTTATAAAACTCAACACCAAAATAACAAACAACCCAATTAAAAAATGGGCAAAGGACCTGAATAGACACTTCTCCAAAGAGGACATGCAAAGGCCAACAGACATGTGAAAAGATGCTCAATGTCACTAATCATCAGAGAAATGCAAATTAAAGCCACAGCAAGATAACCCCTCACACCCGTCAGAATGTCTATCATCAATAAATCAACAATCAACAAACACCAACTGCCGGCGAGGACGTAGAGAAAAGGGACCCCCCGTGCACCGGTGGTGGGAATGCAGACTGGGGCAGCCGCTGTGGAAAGCGGTATGGAGATTCCTCAAAAAAATGCAAAGAGGTCTGCCTTTGGCTGGGAACGAATCCAAAGGAACTAGTCAGTTATCGTGTCCGAGGTCCCTCAGTCCCCAAAGAGTATGACCTGGGGCGTGCGGCTGCCCCCACGGCTTCTCCCCCTGGCCTCCAGGAACCGTGCAGCCCACATGCAGGCCAGTCCGCCCCTGGCAGCACTTAAGGGTCTCGGCCGCCCTTAGGGAGAGACCAGGGTGAGGACAATGCCACACGGGACGTGTGGTTCTGTAGGCTGTGGACTCGGCCAGCCTCACCGACCGCTCATTCTTGCCTGGCCCTCTGTGAGGAACTGAGCTCCAGTCATAGAGGGAAAACGAAAAGCAAGGGCAACAACCGCACAGCACAACAGGCTTGATTGTTAAGTGCTGGGCTGCACAGAGGAGAAGCATCCAAGCCAAGGTCAGAGGAAGGTGAAGAGGTGAGAGGACACCCAGCCTGGGTCTCCACAGTGTACACACAAAGCAAACTCGAGAGGAATGTAATCCAAAACTCAGTAAGAAAAATAGATGGGTGGTGGTGTGGGGGAGGGGCAGGAGATAGAACCGGAAAGGGAGGGTGGAGTCCACACAGCTTAGGACGTTTTACGGAGCTTATTCTCTAGGTACCTTGGGTCCTGGAGGGTGTTCGCGCAGGGCTGAGTGCGCGCGGCTTGGTCGCACTGGAAAGCAGTGTCTCACCGCATCCTATTTGCGTTTTCCTAACACCTAACGGCGTTGAGCATCTTTTCATGTGCCTATCGATCACCTGTGCGTGTTCTTTGGAGAAATGTCTATTCGGAGCCTTTGCTCACTTTTGAATTGGGTTATCTTTTTGTTATCAAATTACAATGGTTCTTCATATATTTTGGATAGAAGCCCTTTATCAGATACTTGATTTACAAATATTCTCTGCCGTTCATTCCTCTTTCAGCAACACCCTGTTCATCCTCTTCCTTCTCTGCTGATCCCCCACAACCCAGGAGCCGGAGCGTTCTTTTAAAACATCCATCATATCTATTAATTCATTCAATATCTCTCTTCAAAATGGTAGTATGACCAAATCACTCCCCTGACTTAAAAATAGGCATAAGATGATGAACCTTCTGACTTGCCATCCCTCTTGGGACCAAGTTCGGGACCCTTTCCCTGGTGTCAGTCAGGCCCTACATTTAGGGTCTGCTCCGCCCGCCTGCTTCTCTCCCATCACTCCCACCCTGGCCACACCCAGTCACACTGAGGGAGGACAGCAATGATCCTTCGGTCTATTAGGTCCCCTTGACATTGGAAGGGCAGTGCTCCTCAAGCTTCTCACACTGTAATCGGAGGAATTGCTAATCGACGGCTGTTAGACCAAAAGCTGCAGAAGGATAAGGCCCATCTGTCGTGTGTCCAGCACCTAGCAGAGGGTCTGCAGAGGGAAATGATAGAATGCAAGGGGCCAGTGGATAAATGGGGGCAGAAGGCCCCCCTGGGACACGCCATCTTGCTGGATGAAGGCACACACAGGAAAGTGCATTTATTATATTTCTGTCTTGTTCTGTGTGATCTTTACAATGTTATTTTCAACATATTTGGAAATCACCAAACTTACAGTTTCACCCAAAGTCCTTACTGACTTCTGGTGTTGACGAAAGTATCATCAAAACCACCCCCACAATTCATTTGTAATCCATCAGCTTTTCCCCCCCAAAGAACAAAGAGCCTTGTTCCCTAGAGTCTGGGAGCGATTCGCTGCCTTTGTGGCTTTTTTTAAGTTTTATTTTAAGAATGGCTTTCTAAGAGACCTTTGAAGTACAAAGCAGCCACCTTTACTCGTGTTCCTGCGAGTTTCCACCTTGGAGCCGACAGGAATCAGGACGGAGCTAAAAAGGACCTCGGTGATCATCGTGGAAGGAAAGCAGGTCCGGTGGGTCACGCAGCTTTACATGCACTTTGTGACGGAGCCGGGACCCCTCCAAGTTCTCTCCCTGTTGCGTCCACTGGTCCTTTACTTGGAAATGGTGCCCCAGTTTTCTAGTTTTGTTCACAGAAGCTCCCTTGTCTCCAGGCTCCCACACCCAGCTCAGAGACGGGTCAGTGAGACCCTCTTTCAGGCGACCAGTACCTCATGTTCATCTGCACACAGTGGTGACTTTAGAACCACATACGTGGCCCAGTCAGAGCAAGGGAGGTACAAACAGATTGTCTGGGAATCCTGACCACAAGCTCTCCTACTGCCTTGGCTGTGTGCCGGAGCTGCGGCAGCCATCCTGTGATCAGAGCTGAGAGGTGGACAGGGCTTGTCTGGAAACCCCGTCTAGCCCTGAGGCGGCTGGACCCGCAGACAACAGTGTTGTGTCCTCTGTAGTTGTGACCATTGGTGAGTCCCCTTTACTCTGAGGTCCTGTTACCTGCACACAAAGTGTCCCACTGAATGCACTCCACCAGCCCTTGTCCCCTATTCTCTGACTCCCTCCGGGACTGCGGCTCCGCTACAGTTCACACAGTCACACGCACAACAAGGACTCTCCACTAAAGATACACGGCCCTCAGAACCGAGCAGCCGGCAACCTGCTGCGGCCTCTCCAGGCCCCTCACGCGTGACAATCTGAGCTGCTGCAGGCACCGTCTCTCAACAGGAGTGCTCTTGCACTTGGGGGTTGACCTGGCCTTGGCCTTCTGCAGGGTAGTCTCGTGTCCTTCGATGTGTGTAGCAATCTGCCTCCCCTGCACGTCTGCTGAAACTGCGGCACCTACCTTCCCGCCATGGCCCTGCCTTCTAGTCCTGCCCTTGCTCACAAGGGACAAGGAGAGCTGGCCCGTCCCCAACTCACTCATTCCCATGACTGTCCCTCCTGAAGTCTCACTTCCACTGCCCGTGACAGATCAAAGGAAAACACAGACACGTGTCTGGTGTGGTCAGAGCCCCCCAAAGGCTGTGAAAGGAGGCTCACCCTCCCGGCAGCACCTGCTGACAACACTGCCCGAGCGGCCGGTCCCCGTCTCCTGCTGGAGGCTTTCCAAGCACTTAACACAGTTTTGCAATTTCCACAGCTTATGCACATACATCTCCATCCCTGCGAACGGATTGCACAGGAACTTTCCTCTCCGAAATTCTGATGGACGGCATTTTTACCCTGGGATGATGCCTCAGTTAAAGTGATATTCACCAGTATTCACTGTGTGGTAACGGCAGAGGTACCAGATCAAAGATTCCTGGCGGGCATGCTGCACAAGGTTCTCCTTCCTCAATGCATGCAGAGCAAGTCTGCGGCTCCACGTACGTGTCTGTGTGCACGCACGCCACGAATCGGCGTGTCTGCAGCTCACACGTTCGTGCACACTCAGACGCACAGCAGCCTGCGCACATCGTCTCGCTCAGACGTGGCCCGCTGTCACTGCGGTCCCCACCCGTGCGGCCAGGGGCAGGCCTGGGTGGCAGGACTGGAATTCAGAGGAAGAGGAGAGCCAGTCAGTGGCAGGACGTCCCATTTCTCCTCTACCAGCAGCCTGGAGGTAGTTCCAGCCTCGAGGTTGGAATTTCGATTGGCAGTGAATAATTCTGTAGTGTACGTATGTCCCAAACAGTCCACGGAACATGCACATACTAAGTATTCCCTTTTCTGAAATTTAATTTAAACTGGGCACTCCACCTTTCTCTAAGTGTTGCCAGGTTGAGGTCAGGCACAGTTGTCCACGGCTCACGTCCGCCCGCCGTGCTCCTTCTGCCTGCACCTGGGGAGGTAGGCGAGCCCCACCGGCCAGGGATGACTGAGCGCCAGCAAGACGAGGAGGGCTCTCGGTCAGGACGGCCTGCTGTAGGTGGGCCGAAGCCACAGACATGGGAAGAAAACCAAGTGTGTGAAGACTTGTTAAGAACACCCGGTTCATCAGCAGTGAGAGGACCCAGGGCAGTGGACCGAACAGCCCGCAGAGTCTGGACTTTGTACCGCCGGGGAGGAAAGAGGATGAGGTTCTGTGTGATGGCCCGGGCAGCCCCAGAGACCGACACTTGACCCGAAAGAAAAAAAGGCTGATACTCTGTGGCGCAACCTGTATTCACTTTTTGTCCACACTACTAATTACTTTACCTGTATAAAAATCCCTCTATTCTTTCCACGACTGGGCGATCACAGAGTGGTCAGTGCTGCTTGTGCCCATCACGAACACGGTGTAAACAAGGAGCGGCGATGACGCCTCCCAGAGCGCCGCGCCTGCTGGGCTCACAGGTGGAACAAAACGTCAGAGCAGAAGTACTGACCAGAGGGAGCCTGTGAGGAGAAACGCGGCAGGTGAGTTCGAGGCCCGAATTCCTAACATCTCTGGTCATGAATATGGGAAAGCAGGATGGAAAGGTCCAGAAGGGGCTGCCAACAAGCTGCCCAGGACGAACCAGAGGACACTCCTCTCCTCAATGTCCCTATACTTTACGGCTTACAAACTGTCCGCGGGACCTACTGCCAACTCCCTGCAATGGGACGGAGTCTGCTGTGCTTCAGGAACCGACGCTGGGAGAGGCTTGCCATTTGACAGAGTACTAAGGTTTAGGGCAGAGAAATGAGTACTTTAGATATATAATATCTTATATATTTAATATATATGATAATATTTATATCTATATCAGCGGTCAAAACTACTTTAAACCGGTCATGGAGTGCACAGTCCAGCTAGAAGGGCATTCATCAAATTGCCACGCTAACGAGTGTGTAATTACAAATGGAGTTAAAGAAAAGGACTTGGCCCTGTGAGAGCATACAGGGGAGGAATCTGGCATGACAACGGGTCGCTAGGGGAGGCTCCCCTTTAGGGGTGACACAGAGCTGACAGAGGCGGACAGGGTCGGGGGAGTGCCTCCCAGTCCAGGGCGGAGTCCTTGGCGGGCAGAGTCTGCGGGGTCACCGCGAGGGCGGAGCAGAGAGGCCGAGACAGCAAGGGGCAGGGAGGGCTGGCCGGGGCCAGCTCGTGCAGGAGGCGTGAGAAGTCACTGGACAACGCCGACCAATGGAGTGACGGCTCGTTTTGTCAGGCTGTTGTGATGCTGCTTCCGTATCTCACCGCCCTGACCCGGGCTCCAGAGCCGCACCTCCATTTCAGAGGTCCCAGAGTTTCCTGGGTCATCCAAAGAGGCTTTAGTGCCAAATGGTGAGTCGATGCGACTCGACGAAGCCTCGGTTGAAAGCGAGTCCCTCCTGTTGGTGGTCAACAGGCAGCGAAACTCCTTAGCGGCTGCCGCCCTCTGTCATCTACTGGGAAGACCGCCTCTGGTGAGACCGCCTCTGCTGCCCCTCCGCAGGGTAGCGTGGCTCTGGTCCTTCTCAAGCAGAGGCTGCAGAGCCTCCGGGTCACCAGCCAGCGGCGTGGACCCTGAGAGAGGGGGCTGGGCTCTCTCTGCCCCCTGCTCCTGGGCTGCCCCAGCCACCGTTTTGGGGTTGTTGGGTTTTTTTTCACAGCCCCTCCATCTCCACCTCCGCCCGTTCTCCTCATCTTGAGGATTGTTTTCAGTTTTAGAAATGGGAAATTTTCTTTTATTTATAGGCATTTTTCTCCTTTCCATTCCATTTGTCCGAGGGCTGACTTTGAATTGTCAATGACAAGCATTAATTGATTTTTTTCTCTGCAGTCTCTGTGCACGCCATTCCCTTCTGGGGCATTAAACGTGGACGTCTGGTTGAACGGGTAGAAGTCAGGGGGCAGGAGGAAACCATTTTTTCTATCACAGCAAGATTTCCCATTTGCCAAGATCGCACCAGACGCGTCAGGGAAATGGCGAAGTGCGTGAGATCAGGTGTAGTCACCGCACAGCTCTGGGAGAGGACGGTGGTAACTGGACGGGGTGACTGCACTGCACGTGACCAAGTCCGGATTCCACGTAGAGCAGGAGATAAGGCGTTGAGACTTGGTGATGTTTTGGATATGGAGGCCGGGGAGAGCGAGGCATCGAGAAAAACCCAATTCTGTTTCCCAGCTGGGTGGGGTGGGAGTGCTTTCACTGGAAATGAGGGTCAGGTTCGGAAAGAACGCTCCTGAGTGCCATTTTAAACACAGTGAGTTTGATACGGATTTGAACCACTTAAGTAAAGTTGGAAACCAGCCAGAAATATGGGTCCGGGGCTCAGCAGAGAGGTGTCCACTGCAGGCAGGAATGAGGAAGATACAGCTGGACAGAAATGGGAAGAGACACGATGGAGGTGCCGCCCCAGAAAACGGGGAGGGCCAGGAGCAAACCTGGGACAACTCCAGTGTTTTATGGCTGCACAGAAGAGGCCGAGGCAGCAAAGTGGCTGCAAAGGAGACTGGAGAGAGGCAGAGAGGACACCCAAAGGGCACGCCGTCATGGAAGCCAAGGGAAGAGAAGGCTTTAGTGATGTGGCCATGGCCCCCAGTGCCCACAGCTGCGAAGGGCCAAGGGACGTAGGGACGCGGGGGTCACTGATGAACCAATGACACTTCAGGTATAGTGACGAGGACAGGAGACAACGTGCCCTCACTGTGAGTGAGAGGGAGGAAATGGAACAGTGCAGACAGTGCAGACCGTTCTCGACCGAGGTCAAGCCTGCTCTTTCTACCAGCCCAGTCGTAGCAGGGAGAGCAGACCAGGCAGCCGGAGAAAAACGTGGACTCGGAGGAGGTGAGTTTATTTGCTTTCTTGTTTTAAGATAGAAAGTTTGAGTATGCTCACAACCAGTAGGCAGGCCCCTGTTGAGGAAAGAGTTGTAGATACAGGAAGGAAAAGGGGTTTGGGTTCCTGTAAAGGGAGCAGAGGATGGAAACCAAAGTTCGGGTGGTGATGGGAGAGAAAACTCACTGTAGAGCGAAGCAGCAATGTCCTTGACCGAACAGTACGAAAGGGCGGAGGGAGAGGGTCTGTACCAGTGTCAGCGGCACCAGATGCTTGGCTCCCAGATGTTTTACAAAATCTCAGTAAAGGAGGAGGGGGTGCCACGTGCTGGGGAGCAGGTCAAACATTTGGGGGGAGTAGGTAACGTCTTGAAATAAGTCTCTACGAACAATAGAGCAAACTGCTCTGAGAAAACCAGTAGAAGCACCTAACGTGTCTGGGGGAGTTTCTAGGGTTGGTGACCCTGTTGGGAGCCCAGACTGGGGGGGCTGAGCCGGCCTCCACCTGTCCACCCGCAGCACAGAGGCCTGCGTGTCAGTTCCTGACCCCGTGAACCCTACCGGCCCACAAGATAATAATTTTGTAAATGGCTACACATAGCTAGTTCCATTTCCCCAACTAACACAGGGACTCTTTGAGGCCGTGACTTCTCTGTCACTTGTCCTGGCCCTCCTGTGTCCTCCCCCAGTTCCAGGCAGAACGCACATCCATGGCACTCAAACAAACAAACAAACAAAAAGAAATAAAGCTCATGAAAGCATTGGGAAAACTTGGCAGTGTGACAAGACAAAGCTGAGTATTTTACACTACTGCTCTATCAGTAGGAAAGTTTAACATGGATATTAAATGTGTGTTTTTGAGTTCTTTGATTGTTTTCAAAGTGCATTCATATGCACCATCTTATTTGCTCATAAAATCACTAATAAAGTGGGAATTACTAGCCTCATTTTCAGTCCAGCAAACAGGGCCGGCAAGTTGAAGGTCAAGAAGCAAGGGTGTATCAGAACTGAAGATGAATCTGGGTCTTTGGACACCGAGGAGGGAGCTTGCCCCATTAGGGCCCAATGAGATCAAAAGTCCAGTGTGACCAACGTCGATTTATCAACATCGAAGCTGATGCTGGGGCATGAAATCTCCAGTCTTTTTTTCTTTTTTTTTGACACAAAGCTTAGTTTCAAAATTTCTAGGCCTGTTCTTACCACGTGCACGCCTGCCCACACCTCCAAGACTGGAAGGTGTAAAGGTGTGGACACCAGTGGCAGAGAAAGAGCTCGGTAGCTCCCTTACCTCCTGCAAGGAGAGCAACTGCCATGGATTACATTTGGCCAGCACTGTGTTTTGTTTGTTTGTTTTTTAATCTGATGCTTCTGGAATAACTGGTGGAGGAAAAGCCCTGCCTTGGGAAAAGGGCATTTTCCCGTGCGTGTAGGGGCCAGAACCCCATCGCCAATGCCTGGCCACAGTCCATGAATCTAAAGCTAATCTCAGAGAGCCTGAGGCTGCTCCGAGGACCCTAGTAAATGCATCTTTTTTCCATGAGCTTTGAATTAAACTCATTCTCCACACAAGACTCCCATATACCCCCATGTGTATTAATGTTTTACCAACATCAGCAAAGAACAAAATATCTAAATAATTTTCAAGAGAGAAAAAGGACTCTGGTAGTTCCATGGATAAAAAAAAAAAACATAAGAAAACCATCATTGGACAAGTGGAACAAAATGTCCAGGACTCGACAGGCCCATTCTTCTGAGATGAGTTAGGAAGAAGTTACCCATTTGGACACAGGGACACGTACATCGAATGGGGGAAGCAGGTCTTGTCTGCCTTTGAAAGGTCTCTTCCTTCCTGGTGTGAATCCAGGAGCCCACGTCCTGCGTTGGAAGATATCCCTAAGTTTCAGGGAGAAACTGGGCGCATGCACTCACAGCTAGGATATGGCTGAGTCTACTCCATTTCCTCAACGTCTAAGAAATATCAGCGGATCTATTAAGCTAAAGGACCCGTGTGAATGCAACATTAGAGAACTTGATTAGAGCCCAGCACTCAGGAAAACCATTTTCAGCTTTGCACATGCTACATTGCACATGTAATATGTTGTGTTGGATGTTATTTGTCACTTATTAAATGTGCATGCTAATATGAAGTGCTCCATTTCCTGACTGGGGTGGGTATTAAAAAAGTTCAATCTTATTTCACACTGGCACATTTAAGAAAACTGATTTCCTGAGCCCTTCCTTGATCCAAGGCTGAAGGTCAAAGAAGTATTCCCGAAAATTGTATTTTTTGAGGGCGTAAGGCTAGGACACGTGTCAAGGAGATCTAACTGAGTCAGACTCGGTCTCCACCCTCCACGGGCTTACAGTTCACAGGGGGAAAAGACACACATGGAACTAATTAAATGCAATATGCCAAATGTGATAATATGGGCATAGCAAATGCATAAAGAAATAAATGCAAGAGGAAAGGGAGGTTCATTCTGATGAGGGTTTGGAAAAAACTTGTAGGGTATGCAGCACCTAAGCTGGGCATATGGAGTAGAGATTCTGATTTAAATAGAAGAAAAATTTGGAACAATCCTCAACATTTTTTAAAAGCAACAGATTGTCAAAGTGAGTTTCTTATAGATCTGATGTCACTTGAGGTGCCCACGTGACACAGACTACCCCCTGGAGTGGGAGACTTCCACAAAGGAAAATGTGTTCCACAACCCTCATGTTGTCATTTGCAGATTAATATTTAAGGGTCTGGAAAGAAGAGAGTAGAAATGTTCATAAAGAAATTTTCTCCTCAAAAGGTTGTTACCCTAGAGTGACAGTGTCCCCAACACACCGTCCCCTGACGACCCTTCACTGGAGGGTACACAGGCAAGACTGTGGTCTGCTGTCACTTTCACCGGGGGGAGGGAACAGTGCCCCCTTGAGTAAAGTTTACAGGGACACTAGCGAACAAAACTCAGTTGCGACTGATTACATCGCCAGTCACACTGTTTAATGTGCCAGTGACATGAAACACTGCACAACTTACGCCGACATTCGAAAGCATGGGACAGTGTTCCACGCTACCTTTGTTCAGCGGTTCTCCCACCGCTTCAGTGTTCATTACTCATCTCTTCAGCCTTCTGTTCCTACTTAGGAACAGCGTTGCAGCGACTGTGGTCGGTTATGGTTTCTTCTGCTAATTTCTAAACATTTTCAATGGTAAATCCCAGAACTACAATAATGGGCAGTTTCTTCCTTGCCCTTCAAATTGATTAACTTCCTTTAAACTATTTAAATATGTTTGGTAAATCTTTTTTACTAGATTGCTTGAATTTTCTTATTGATTTATAAACATTCTTGTGTATTTTTGACAGATATCCTCAGTGTATTTGAAGCAAATATTTCCTCCCAGTTTCACCTTTGAGATGTTTTCTGAAATATGCATTTTTAAAACTTTAATAATTTCAAATTTATGCATCTTTTCTATATTTTTATAATTATTGAAATAAATCCTATAATTCATTTTGAACTGCTTACAGTTTTATTTCTGTGTATATGTGTTAGGCCTTTAATATATCTTAAATTCATTTTGCAACTTTTCTAAATTAGGTCTCTAACATGTAGAACCAGTTCTCCCAATTTCTCGAACACAGCTCTCTAGCTCTACTAATTTTGAGCATTAGTGTGCCTCATAACCCCAAGATATGCAACGGTATATTTCTGGAATTTTTAGTTTGTTCTACCTATTTGTATATTCTTAAGCAACATATCCATCCTTTGATAACTAAAGCATTGCAAATTTGATATCAGGTAATCAAAGTCCATCTCAAACATGTTTTTTAAAACTACATGTCTACCCACAAGCATTTATCTTCTATTTAAATTTTAGAGTTTGCTTATTGGTTTCTATAATAATGTCACTGCAATTTTGACTAGAGTTACATTACTTTTATAGATAATTTTAGGAAGAAGCAACATCTTTAAAACTTATCTTCCCAGTCATCAACATTAAGTAATCTTCCATTCAAATCTTAATTTATTAAATGTTAAGATTTTTTTCCACAGAGGTTTATTATAATTACTGTTGGATTTATTTATCCTCAACTACAGTGTTTGATAGATTCCTGCTGTTGTTTTTGTTGCTGTTTTGAATAAGGTGCATTGTACTTGGTTACTGCTGGAGAATAAGAAAGATTTTGACTCATATTAATAATTAATTAATTATATTAATCTTAAATCCGGCCACCCTGCTGAAATCTTATATCAATATTAATGGATTGTTAATTTATTATTCAATGATTAATAGAGTCTCTTGGATTACTTCAAATATTAATCATATTATCTTCGAGTAAAAAGATACTTTTGTTTTTTCTCAACTTTGTTTCTTTCCTCCCTTGTTAATTGGCTAAGATAGCAAGTAAAATGTTGGATAATAAGAAGCATTTTTATGGTCCCCATCTTTAATAGAAATACTTACATTTAAGTAATAATTTGTACACTTGCTATACTTTTCTCATATTTCTTTCTATCCCAAGCTTATCATTTCCATCACATGAGGGTAGAGTTTTTTAATGTTTTTGGACAGCTATTCTACTCTGTTAGTGTAATAAATTACACTAACAGATTTTATTATGAAGAAGCTACCAAATTTACATCTCAACCATGAATTTTTCCTAGATTTCTAAATTTGTTACAACCAACCACTTCTTGACAACTCCACTTGTATGAACAATAGATTTCACAAACTTAATACAGCCAAAGCCAAACTTTGATTTCAGTGTGTGGAGACTCCGCCCACCCAGTTACCCTGGAAGAAAACACTGCAGTCACCCCGCCCTTCGCCTTCCCTAGTATTTCCACGTCCAACCCATCAGTAAATCTCAGAACCCCACTAACAACAACTGTCTGGAACTGCAATCATCTCCTCTTTTATCCTCTGAGCCCAAACAACCTACATGTCTCACCTTGGTGACTTCAGTACCTTCTAGCTGGTCTCCATGCTTCCACGTTTGCCCCCTTCATTCTGCTCTCAGATCAACTACAGAGACCCTCAGAGTGTCTCCTGTTCAGAACATTCACTCCCTTCCCTCCACGCTTCAAATAAAACTTAACATTGCTCCATGGTCTACGAAGAGCAACAGGGTCTGGTCCGAGACACTTCCCAGTGTCTTCTTCTCCACTTCCTTCTTGCTCCCGGTGCTTCGACGTTACTCACGTTGCTGCTTCCCGTTACTTACCGCAGTCCCGGTTCGGGGCCTTCACAGCTACTGCTCCTCTGTGCGGTAAACTCTTTCCACAGGTACTCGCATGGCTCCCTTCCCTCACTTCCTCATCTTCCCTGTCTCATTGAAGTCTCTCCTGAGATACCACTCAGTCTCAACTGGCCCATATTCATAATTTTCTATTTCTTATCCTGCTTTGATTTTCATTACCATCTGACATTATATTATATATTTTAATCTTCTTCATTGCATATGTATCCCATTATAAGAAAAATTCCATATAGGAATTTCCTGTTTTCCTCACTGCTCTATTCCTATTGACTAGAATAATTAAAATGTATCCAGACCTTGCCACAAGTCCCCTGGGGAGCCGGGAAAACCACCTCCACATGAGAGCTGCTGTGTTAAATGTTTATACTAGAAATAAAACAAAGGTTTTAATCAGTAAACTAAACCAGTCAATGGGTGGTCAGGAGAGCAGCCTGACCAAAGCAGGTGTTGGGTCTGGACAAAGGGGATGTTGTGCAATAGAGCAGCCCACCATGAGCAGAGTAGGGCCTCTCTGCAAATTATCTTCCCTGCAGGAGAAACTCCAATTAGACAAGATTGAACCTGTATTGATTCAAACCCAGAATTATCTGCACGTATCCATTCTGATTATTGTTTTTTGATGACAATGTTTCTCTCTCTTCCATGTTTACGTCTTTTATTTCTTTTTCTTGTCTAATTGCATTGGCTGTATCTCCCAAATAATATCAACTAAAAATGCTAATAACTGTCACTCTTTATCACTCTTAGCTTTAATAATTTCTGTTTTATAATTGTTATGATAGTGACAAGTGAGCAAAAAATATTTTTATAAGCTTCAAACACATCTTTCTCATCTAATTCTTTTAGCAGAAATAATTTTTTTAATTTATCAAATGCCTTTTCAGCAACTGAGGAAATATATTTTTTATTTTTCTCTGTTCTACCCTTGTGATTAAATATATTAACAGATTCTGTAATATTGAGTCAATTTTCTAACATATTTCCTTGGCCACGGAGCATTTTTATTATGGAACTAAATTTGAGTATTTTAACATTGAAGAATTTAAATTTATAACCCCAAGTTAGATGGCTTATGGTTTTGGTTTTTACTCTTCTGTGATATACTTGCCTAGTTTAAATATCAAAATTTTGCTGGCTTTCATAAATAAATAAATAATGAAGAACTTAACATGGAACTAATCTGTTTATTAAAGTTTTAAAATAGCATGCCCATGGTTGAACCTTGAGAAAAAATTAAAGAAATCTTTTACAAATTTTTGTGTTTTACATTTATTTCCAACAATAAGTATACTCACAGTTAAGAATTATTTCTAAGTATTCGGTTGCTTTTCATGAGTTTAAATGTGTAGTGGTCTAATTAACTTCATTTTTTAATTTTTCAGTAATTACAAATTATTGGACTTTTTGGCATCAGTTAATTGCCCCCCTAATTAGGAGGTATAGATGAAATTTTTGCTAATGTACAGTATTTAATTTTCAAATTTGTGCAAATTCTTAGCAAGAAGTGTCTACTATCAGACTATGTCAAGCAGAAATTCCTCAAAATCTGTGCATGCATCTTTAAACTCTGACAGTCCTCTGATAATTCTATTTAATACTGAGACAGAGAACGTGAAGCCCATAAGCAAACTATAATGGTTTACAAGACTCCCACTTACAGGCAAATTTGCTGCCCTGTGCTGATCTAACATCCCATCTAGACTACTCATTCTTCAGTCTCAATCCAGCCCTTACCTTCCTGGGATGACCCCTTCACCTCACTCTGTATGAGGTTTAGTTTCTTCTGACATGCCCCCTTCTCTCATCCCAAAGGTCTTTCAAAATAATCTTCCCTCCCCTCTGGGATTTAAGACCCATGAGATCTAGTGCTGCATCTGTGGTGTTGCCACCACACCTCTAGGTCACAGCCTGATGTGGGGTCTTATTCACTCAGTATTTGCTCTGATTCCTGGGGGGCGGAGACCTTGCCATTCCTCCCACTTACTCCAAGTAGTTCTGGATGCAGAGCAGATACCCAATAAATACCACATTTCATTGCTGCTTACGGGGTTGATCAGTTTTCTATTTTCCAGTGACTCTAATCTGTCCCAGGGATCTCTAGAATCTGAGCTTTATCTTCTTTTCTTTAGAATCTGTAACTTAACAGCTGGAAGTAACCCCTAAAGGCTATTTGACCCCAGCCTCTGACAGTAACATGCTGATGTTAATTCAGGCATAAAAATAATTTTCAAAATAACAATGACTCCCCAAAAGGATTTCCCTTGCCTCCCTTGAAGACTTTTTATTTGTCAAAAAGACTTCTTTTTAAAAAAGTCGGCCTTACATCTAAGCTTATTCCAGGGATGTTTGTCTTTGTGTCCTCCCTGGGTATTTGTAGCTATCTCTGATATAATTACTTTCTGGCCAAAGTTTTGTCTGTCTGACAGGGAGACAGACAGAAAGACAGACAGTATACCCACCTTTAAACACAAGAAAATCCCTCTTTTCCATTGAAAGTTCAGAGGCAGATCCACCAAAGACAATTCTTTGCAAAGGCCAAGAGATCAAAGACAGAAACTGCATCAGAAAATTGTCTCCCAAAATCTTATTAATTTTCCCCTGAAACTTACAAAGGCCAAGTAAATAACTCTTCTTTTTAATTTTTATTGAGGTTATTGGGGTAACATTGGTTAATAAAATTAGAGGTTTCAGGTGTACGATTCTATAATGCATACATCATCAGCATATGTGTTTATCAACCCCAGGTAAGTCTCCTTCCATCACCATCTGTCTCCACTTTACCTATTCTACCCCTCCCCCCTTCTCTTCTGAATGTCACCATACAAGGGGAGACCCAAAGAAACCGAATCACCTTCTGGAGGGCAGGCCCCTTTGCAGCACAGACTTCCCCTGCAGGTGAGTGTTCTAGGAACCCACTGCAGCAGTGCACAGCTGGTGTTGTTGTGAGAGGCTGCATTTGGCTTCAGTGAAATTTTTTTTTAAGATTCTCTCAACATGTTTGCTCATTTCATGATGGGTCATTGATGAGCGCACCTGCCCACACTGAGCTAAGTGTTCAGCAGTTTTTGACCAAAAACTGCCAAGAGTCCCATGTCCCACCCAACCTGTTCACATGATTTTTGCCCCAAGCAACTTTCTTTTGTTTTCCTGGATGCAAAAAGTCCTCAAAGGGAAACGTTTTGCCAGTGTGGAAGAGGCGAAACAAAAAACAGAAGAAGCACTAAAAGCCATCAAAATCAATGAACTCAAAAACTATTTTGAGCAGTGGAAAAAAAATTTCCAAAGGTGTACTGCATCAAATGGAGAGTACTTTGAAGGTGACTGAAGTTTAAACACAAGAATAAATACAGAATTTTTATAAATAAATCTGGGTTTTAGGGGGGGTCCCCCTCACACTATTGTCAGTCTCTGAGTCTTTTATCTTTGCTTCCTTCCTTCTTTTTATGCAGCCCCAACCCCCTTCCCCTCTGACAGCCGTCAGTCTGTTCTCTGGATCTATGAGTCTATTTCTATTTTGTTAGTTCATTTGTTTTCATTAGACTCCACATATAAGTGAAATCATATGGTACTTGTCTTTCTCTGCCTGGCTTATTTCACTGAGCATAATACTCTCCAGTTCCATCCATGCTGTCACAAAGGGTAGGAGTCCCTTCCTTTTCTCTCTCTCTCTCAATCTCTCATTTTTTACAGCTGAGCAGTATTCCACTGTGTAAATGTACCACAGCCTTTTTAATCCACTCATCTACTGATGGACACTTGGGCTGCTTCCAAATCTTAGCTACTGTAAATAACACTGTGATGAACGTAGGAGTACACATATTCTTTCAAATTAGTGTTTCAGGTTTCTTTGGATATATTTCCAGAAGTGGAATTGCTGGGCATAAGATAGTTCCATTCATTTTTTTTAAGGTAACTCCATACTGCTTTCCACAGTGGCTGCACCAGAATGCGTTCCCACCAACAGTTGACAAGGGTCCCTTTCCTCCACGTCCTCACCAACACTTGTTGTCTGTTGATTTATTGATTGTAGCCATTCTGACAGGCGTGGGGTGACACTTCATTGTGGTTTCAACTTGCATTTCTGATTAGTGACAATGAGCATCTTTTCATATGTCTGTTGGCCATCTGCATGTCCTCTTTGGAGAAGTGTCTATTCAGGTCCTTTGCCCATTTCTTAAATGTATTGCTTGACTTTTTGGTGTTGGGTTTTGTAAGTTTCTTACAAATTTCGGCTTTAAGCCCTTATCAAATGTATCAGCGAATATGCTCTCCCATTCAGTGGGTTGTGTTTTCATTTTGTTGACATTTTAATGATGTTAATTCTTCAATCCATAAGCAGAGGGTGTGTTCCCACTTACTGGTACTGCTTACACAGCAGGGAGAATTTCCGACGGGGCTTTTTGTCTCCAATTCTCTTTTCTCCACAGGTCAATTGCAAGCCTTACCATTTTATCCAAGGCACTGCTTCACAGCTCTGAGGACCTCTGTGACATCGTGCCCACGGTGGCTGTCATGGCACAATGAGCCATGGTTAGCATCCAATATCTGAGCGTGAATCAGCAACATTCTGAGTGTGTGTGTGTAATATGTAGCACGGGTAGGTTTTAAGAGGAAGGGACAGCATAAAACACCTGGAGTTAGGATGCTTCCTGGAGTTTAGGGTGTCTTCCTGGGGGAGATTTGTGTTACCATAAAGAATAAGGAAATTAGCTTCCTGAAAGTGGAATGGGGGTCTATGCAGAGTAAGAGACACCCGAAGTTAGACAGAGAGGCCGAGATGAGTCGGAATCTATGAGAGGGAGTGGCAAGGAAGCACAAAACCCTTAGGTTAGGTCAGGTGTCCGATGCTGTGCTAAGGCGCCCCGTGAGACGATACCTGCCAAGTCCCTGGAGGCCTAGTGACCTAGTGACGACTCCTGGAGAGCCTACACTGACTTCGAAAGAAGTAGAGATGCTTTCTGAGGTTTGCTCTGAACCGATTATTCCAGAACGACTATATCCAGGGTAACCCAGATAAGAAAGTATCCCTTGTCCTACCACTTACCAAAACAGACCCTTCTGATGGAACCTTTCGGAGTACACAGTGACCATGCATCTGTTGCCCTCCCAGCATCCACTTCCCCCGTGTCCTGTCTCAATAGCTTATACTTACACTATTTTCCTTGAATGGTCCCATAATTCTCCTTATGGTTCTGATGAAGCCAAGCCCACCCTTAGTTCTGGGGTGGAACACATGACTGGCTGAGATCACTGGGACATGCCCTCACCGGTGTGACTCTTCTGATGACTGGAACTGACCTTGGCTGGACCAATCAGGGGATAGGAGGAGAAAACTGCCCTGGACACTGTTGGTGGCTGAGCCATCTGGTGACTGTGTGATGAAGCCAGATCCACAGAAGGCAAAGGGTATACCTCAGTGCCGTGGCTGAGCCTCCCAGGCAAGCCTGTGTTGAGCCTGCCTCATCTCTGGACATTAGCTCATCAATAAATTAGCCAATTAGTACATTCCCTTCCTTGTGTCAGCACGGGTGAGCCGAGCTGCGCTCACAGGCAACTGCACAGGCTCTCACCGACGAGCTTTCTCTGACCCCGTGGTTCCCACACGAAGTCATGACACGACCACCAGGACGCTGATTCCAGAGCCTGGACAGAAGCCTCCACTCTGTCTGAGACTTGAGAGCAAGACAGACCTGAGGTGGGAGCTCTCCCTGGTGGTGGCGGGGACCATGCCTCTCCCCAAAACATCCCTCCTTTGGCTGGGAGGGGGTCTGGAGATGAGGGCCCGGCAACCCAGGAACCAGCCTTGTGCCTGTCCCAGCATCTCATCTGGACACCAGGAACCCTGTCATTTTTCTGCCACTGGGCTGGCTCAGACGATCTCTAGTTGAAGAGATTACAGACAGATGCGCTGGCATGAATCAGAGACCCCATGGAAGGAGAACAGTCAGGTTTTCTGCTAAGTGACAGCCATCATTTTCAGCAGGCAGGCTAATTACAGGTTTGCCCTTCCACAGTGCAAGCTATCTGAAGGTAAAACAATGGTGAGCAGAGTGTGCCTGCCTCAAAAGGCGAAGGGGAGAGGAGGGAACAGACGGATTCAATCTCTTTCAATTTATTTTAATAAAGCACGGATTTTCCAAAAGGCCAAAGGGCCTCATTTGCCACAACGTGGCTGAGATCTGCCAACAGCTCCCCCAAACCTCGTCTGTCCCCATAATTCAGTCAGAGATGCAGATGGAAGCACTCAGCCGGCGTCTTCATCTTCTTGGCCCTCCTCTACCCTTCCCTCTCACTGCCACAGCTGGACAGGAAGGGTCGCTCCCCCAACAAGCCCTTCATCCTCTCTCCCCCACACCCCTGGGTTCCCATGAGGTTCGACCCTTCCCAGGGCCTCCCCGTTCAACCTCTGCCCTTCAGCCCTTCCCGAACACTCAGAACTGTGGGGCGTTTATATTTTCCTTTATTCCTGCTGCATTCTCCTGCTCCTCCAACTGAGCAGGCAGGCCCATGCGGTGACACCTTGGCCTTCTTCTTCCTGGGGCTCGAGGGGCCACCGCAGCAGATGGCAGTCGTGCAGGAGGGAGTGAGCAGTCCTGAGTTATTTCTAAGGAAGATCCGTTCTTGGAGCGACTGGAAGAAGATGGATTCTGAACAGACAACCATGGCCATCCTTTCCAGCCAGTACGAAAACTTCCACTTCTGAGCTCAGAAACTCATTGACCACCTCAGGCACGGACCCCTACCATAGCCCCACCCCCATTTATTTTTCCAGCCATTGCTCCAGACATCTGGAACATTCCTCAAAAAATTTCTGCTCATCTTTTACCACAAGTTGCCTCCAAGTTTCAAAACCCTCCCGAACAAATACCACCTTATCAACTTTTCCTAAAGAATAGAAGTAGCAAGGTTGCAGTGAACCCAATGTGCCACAGAGAGGGAATTCTGGCTCATCTGTTGCAAATGGATGCACTAACTTTTCTATCTGAGGCTGTGGAAAATGAGTTCCCAAGTAAACAAATTTCTGTTGTCACACGGACACACGGTCCTGCGCCCTCTCCCAGCCCCTCAGCAGGGAACCAGGGCGGCCCTGGGCCTCCTTCCCTCCCGATGGAAACTGCACGAGGACCTCTAGCCTCTCACAAACAGGTGCGTGGGAGGCGGAGCCCGCCCGGGCTGCCCCCCCCCCCCCCCCGGGCATCCTGAGGCTTCGGGGTCCCGCCCTCTCTCAGGCTCAGCGCGCACTCAGGACGCGCCTGGTCTGGGGGGGCGAAGGTGGGCTCTGGGGGCTTTCCTGTCTGCAGGTTACCATCCTACTCCAGGGGCAGGGCCCGGGGACCCTCTCCACTGCCTGGTGACTTCGTGCACTACCCCCACGTGTGCCTGCTCCTTGAATGGGACTAAGAACACTGCCGACTGATCGCCCTCATTATGATGTCTTTTCCTCCCAGCACCTTCCTCCATAAAACGCTGGGCTGTGTTCTGGTGACTGGCAAGGCAGAGGCTTGATTACATTCCAGGAAAGGCGCCGCCTGTCTCCACAGCTGCCTTCCCCAACCTGCCACAGCACCTCTCCTGTCCATCGTCCTTCCTGTCCCGTCTCCTCTGAGCAGATGTGAAGGCCTTTCTTTACAAGGGCCTTGGGCAGGACGTACTCCCTCGCCAGGCTGCCATGTAAGCTGCGTGTAACCTCCCCTCTGCATTCGTGTAACCTGGACCCCTCCCCCGGCCTGGCTCTGAGCATCTCAGACATCCAAGTTGTTTCACACTCTTCCATACCGGCAGAAGCACCACCACGAATCATCCACAACAGACTCACTTTGAAGAATCAAAAGGAGGGTCCAAGAGGGGCTCACCCCACAACCTCATGCCTGAGAGGCATGTTGCTATGAAGGGATCAGTTCATAGCGCAATGCTGGGCAGACCCTCTCCGAGTCTACCAAAGGCCCAGAGTGGACCCCATGTCCTGGGCACTGCAGAGAAAGTCCCTAGACGGGGTATTGGAGACCTCAGACGCCCTACATTCAGCTACCCCAAGCACATTTCTCCTTTATGCTTAACACACTTGTGCTACAGAGGAAATTGAGTCCATATGCACTGACTTTTCTGCACCCCCACCAGCCACATGTTGTTTTCTGGGCCCGTTTAATTGTCCGTGAAACCCCAGAGTCATCTGTAACACAGACAGTGCCTGGAAGAACCCCATCACCGTCCCCGTCCCCGAACACGCCCTGCAAGAGACTGCTGTCTTCCCTGGCACTGTGGGTGGGCAGGCGGACTGGGCAGCCGGGACATATGGTTCATGTTTCGGCTGACATGCATGTCCTGTGATGACTGGTCCAGAATGGGAAGGGCCATCACAGCTTTTCCTACTTCTTCCAGATTTCGTTTCTGGGGCAGCATTGCCATAAATGCCCGGACCAAGAGTCTGAAGACCTGGGGTTGTCCCAGCTGTGAGGTCTTAGGCAAGCTACCCAAACCCCTAACCTCAGCTTCCTTCTTCCTTCTTCCCAGGAATCAGACAGGCCTAGAGGCGCCCACTTCCTCTCCTTCGGCAGCAGGAAGGATACACAGGGAGAAGACGTGCCTCCACCCGTGCCTGTGAGGGCCCAGCCGGTGCCCGCCCTCCTTCCCCTGCAGCCCTGATGGCCGACAGAGCAGCACCTGTTGGGCACCAGAGCCCCTGCACTGTGTGCTCACTCACTGCTGTGAGGTTCACACGTTGCTTTCTCCTGGGTGATCTCACTTACTCTTCACAACACCCATGAAAACACAGGTGCTTCGTGACTCACTGAGAGGACCCCGACTCTCACGGTGACTCGGTGATGTCCTCGGTATCTAGAGCCCGTAACGCAGCAGGGCTGCCGCCGAAGCCAGGAGCACACCCCGGCCTCTCCACTCCACCACTGTCCCTGTGGTCGGCACAGCTCCGTCCCCCTCGGAGACGGCTGGTGCTCAGGTGGCGCCAACACCCTTCCCCATCAGCTCAGTCGCCTGTGTCTCTCCGTGCTGTGTGCAGAGCCGTGTCCCCATCACCCTGGGAAGGCATGAGAAGTCCACCTGATGCTTTGAGATCAACTCAGATCTTAGCTTTAATGAAAGCAGGGTTGACCCGGGGCTGAGAGTCCCCCAAGCCAGCCCTGGGGCCATGAGTAGACTTCCCAGTTGTTCTGCAGGAATCAGCAGGCTCCTGTGAGCCGGGCCTTTACTATAAGGGACACATCTGACACAAACGCAAGCCACTAACTATAAAAATATAGATTTAAGCAAAAACCCATGGGCTCAGCCAAACAGATGAAGGGTAGGAGCATCCGGTCTGGCCTGAATCTGGACTAAAATAAAGTCACCAGTTCTGACTCCCTTATTAACGCCTCACCGTCACAAGATGCCTGCAGTTGCTCCCTTCTCTGTACACCTGGTACACACCTTACAAAAGCAGCACCTATTTCTCTCCCAAAAGTCCTGGCACAGACCTGATTGGTGCAGTTGATTCAAGTGACCGTCCTGAACCAACCACTTTGCCCTGAGGGGAGTGTGCTGAACTGACTGGCTCCAGCCAAGGCCTGTGCTGCCTCTGTGGGTGGGGGCAGACGGAGGGGGAAGATAAAGCCACTCGAATAACGTGGACTGAGAGTGAGAGAAATGAAGAGGTAGCTACAAGAGATGAGAAATTGCAGGACAGACATCCAAAAACGCACTGTCCACCTGAGGCACAAGCGAACTCTCGTTCTTCCTCTAATGCAGGAGTTGACAAACTCTTTCTGCAAAGGGTCACGTAGTGAACACTGCAGGCTTTGTAGGCCATCAGTCCCTGTCATTCACGATGCTGTGGAGGGCAAAGTCAGCCAGACAATACATAAACTGATGCGTGTGACTGTGTTCCAACCACACTTTCTTTAGGGATGCTGAAATTTGAATTTCATATAATTTTCACATGTCACAAAATATTATTATTCTCTTGCATTTTCAATTATCTAAAATTTTAAAACCAATCTTGCTCACAGGCCCTCTATCTGAAAACAGGAGGCAGTATGGGTGTGGCAGGGGAGGGTTGGGTTTGCTGATCCTTGCTCCTACAAGGGAGCTGTCAGGAGGTAGGAGAAAGGGCGAGGACCTCTTATGCCATCAGAAGGCACCGGTCCAGGTGACTTGTACCCTCAGGGAACACAAAGAAGAAAGGGCTTGAAGAAATCACTGGTACAAAGAGAAGTTCTCTGTTTGGTTGGCAATTTACCTATATCCTCTCCCACATTAATTTACAGAGAGAAGTCTATTAATCATTCTGGATGCAGGAAGGAAATCGCGTTCTCAGCATAAACATAAATTATCAGCCTAAAACTCAAATTCCTTCAGCGGGATGGGGCAAGCTAAAAGTTTTAAATAGCTCGAAGAGAACAAATGGCAGAGAGGAGATATGCATCTTTTGAAATACGAACCTGAAAAGATGTTATGCTCAATTACACTGACAAGATTTGGATCCGGCAGCGTCCTCAGTGGAATTCCGCAGCTAAACAGGAAGGCTAAATCACAGACTAACGTGAGCAAGGGCAGTCTGGCATGAGCCACGTCACATGCGCATCTGCCGGGAGCTTAAATCTGTTCTGATGTGTACAAAACGCCTCTCTCCATCTCTCTAAAAGGTAGACTTGACCTCTGCTAAGACTCTTGCGTTCCCGACTTGCCAAGCTCCCGAAATGCGCACTGGGATGCCCTGGAGAGACAGCAGGACCAAGGGAGGCCGTGCAGAGGACTGAGGTGTTAAAGGGAGAAGTCCGGACCCTTCAGAGGAGGGAGCCCCAGACCCAAGCAGGGCCGGGCAGGGAGAATGGAGCACCGGGTGGGGAGGCAAGAACACCGGTCCCCCTGAGCACAGGTGCGGGGAGCCAGGACACTTGGCTCACGCCATCGCCACTGCTCCCCCGACCTCGCTCTCACTCACAGAGCTGGACACGGGACTTGAGAGGCCTGTGAAGTCTGACGGGCCTTCCCCAGCCAGTCTGAGTCTCTGAAGGTGCAGGGACTATGTCCCGTGCTTCACGGTATTCTGGGGCACAGCTGGCACACAGTAGGCATTTCTGTAACATCCAAGTGGCAGTGCGTGTTAGGTTGTCCGAGGAATAACAAAGGGCGGCGAGAACCTGGAACACATTTCTGGAAGGCAGGCTGAGATCTTACGTGAATTACCTCCATGACGAGTGTGAAAGGCTGACCCTTGACATTTGTATCGGGTATCCTGGGAGACAGACGAGCTAAAGGAAAAACAGAATTCTAGAAAAACGGAGGAACAGCAAGTAGGACGTTTCACAAGAAGCACATGGGTCTGCAGTGCCGGGGGCCACCCTATGTCATTAGTGCTGATTGTGCCCTGGCAGGAAAACTGTCCCCAAAAATGCTACCTGGGAAGCAGGTAACATTAAAGGTCTAAGGTATTTTCAACTTTAACCATTTTGCGATCTTTATCCCACCCTGAGATGAGTTAAGTGATAAATGGAGCCAAGAAGCAGAGAAATACTTAGTATTTATGGCTGCTTGAGTTGTATTGAAAAATAAGGCTTGACCCTCAGTTACCATTGAACCGTGATTCTCCCCACTGCTCAAGCCCAGACTTAGGGCCAGCATGTGGGGAACCCGGGTGCTCAGGGCAGACAGACACACAGCGAGGGGCAAAGGCAGCAGCGGTGACCTACCCGCCTCACATGCCACGGAGTCGGACCCAGGAACTCAAGGAGGGGGTGCTCCTGCCCCTGGAAGGCAGGCCGGGCCCTGCCTGCTGTGCTCCCCACGAGGTGCAGGGGTGGAGGAGGACCCAGGTCTCAGGGAAGCTCCCCCACACCCCACAGGAGGGTGAGCGAAGCAGGACAGGAAAGACAGTCCTGGCCTTCTTATACTGAGCGCCAGAAATTCAGGGGGGAAGAAGGGTGCATGTCCCCCTCCCAGTAGGGCCTTGGGGGGCACCACAGGAAGCCAGGTCCTTCCTCCAGGGAGGCCAGGGTGCCTGGGGCTTACAAGGAAGGCGTTAGCCTCTGGGTGCTGGTGCAGAGGACACACAGCAAGCAGCTCTTTAACCATCTGCTAAGGAAATACCAGGGTAAATTAAAACGAGAGTGGATTTGTGACTTCTGTCTTTTCCAAAAAGATAGTGTTGGCAGGTTTATGAGAAAACCATTCCCAAACACCTTGAATTTATATGGCACGCTTATTTCAAAAGCTCTTCCACATCTGTTAGCTCTTTGAAGCCCCTGGAGGCAGGTAGGGCAGGAAGGAGAGCTGGGCGGGGGATGGAGCCAAAGAGGGGCCTGGGCAACTTGCCAAAGGCCCCAGAGGGGAGGCTGGGGTGGCACCCAGTACCCTGACCCTTTACACGGGCCCAAGGTGCTTCTCTTCCTTCCAGATCTCTGGCTAAGAGCTTTACGTCCTAAGACTGGGAGCAAAGTGACTACTCAAGAACTGGGAGGTCAAGAGCAAGTAGTCAGGGGTGTACCTTTCTCTCACACACGCGGCCCTGCACCCATGTGCCCTGTAAATTAGCCAAGGTTTAGAGGCAAAGGAAACAAACAGGGGCTGATTGACAAGTAGGCCCTCATAATCAGTGCAGCAGTAAACTATACTAATTATGGTGTCAATTGGTAACATTATAAAGGTTGAAGCTACATAATGAAAAAGAGCAAACACACAGGCAGAATGAGTTCAGCAAATGTAATTACAAGGTGACACTATTGGCAAATACCATGTTATGAGTATTAAGAGGGATGGGGCACAAACATACTCCAAAACGTACAGGCTCCACAGAGGTGGAGGGACCGAGAACTGGCCAAAGACGTCCCCCCAAACACTGCGGTCTGGCCAGACGAGCACACTGGGGGAGCCCCTGAAGTCTTCTCGACATCTCCCAAGGAGAAAATGTTTGCAGGCCGGGACTGCTGCCCCCACGTTCTAGCTCCTCGTTTGCTGCACGACCCCGCCCTGGCCTGTCCAGAGCTCCGCAGTCTTCAAACCGGAAGACCCTGCACTGCCCGAGCCGGAAGGCACCCGGATGTTCCGTGGCTTCTCAGTCACCCCACAGCGAGTGTGAGGGGTGGGGCCTGCCCAGCCACTGGACACGTTTATCGATGTCCAGCAGTACGCAGGGGATTCCGTGCCACACACGGCTCCAGAACCTCAGGTCAAGGACTCTGCTACAATGTGTTCCAGCAGATCACCCAGGCCTCCCCAGATTCAAGGTCAGACCAACTGCTACAAAGAAAACAAAATGGGGTGAAGGGTACTGGGTGGCAGAAATGGAGAGCCAGCCTAGATGAAAGGTTTAGGGGGGTTTCAGGAGGAAGAGACACAGGGGCTGAGAACTATGAGCTGAGACCTACAGGGGGAGAGAAAAAATGTCTTCCCTAGGATGCCCAGCTCTTTCATGGCAGAGAAAGGGCGGAACACAAGTGCACCCCCTGTAGTTCAGGTCCTTCTGTCACACCAGGCACCCCAACCAGTGTTCGGGCCAGAATGTTAAGAGAAACTAGAAACTCTAAGGCTATGTGGGGCCACAGGGTGTTGAAGATAACAGTGTTAGAGGTCGTGTGATTCAAAGTCCCTAATGCACTGGAGAATCACATGTGGCACATTGGTAACAGACAGTTCTGGCTGCTGCTGCATAGCAAACGTAAGAGCAGCATGTTATTAGCTTCCAGGTCTGTCATTGACTAGACAGTTCTTGCTCATGGTCTCTCACGTGGTTACAGTCAGATGATTGTTGGGGCTGGGAGGGCAAGAGCTGGTCAAGCCGACCCTCCTGCGGCCAGTCTGCCCAGCGAGGCTGGCCTTCCTCACTGCATGACGGTCTTGAGACCGTGGACTTCTTCCAGGGAGCTGGCTTCCTCCAGGGTAAGCACTATAACAGGACTGGGAGAAAGCTACAAGGACCTAGCAACGAACAGGCCAGAACATCCTTTCTGCTGTGATCTATTGACCAAGCAAATCAGTAAGGCCATTCCATATTCCAGGGAGGGAAACCAGACTCCACATTTCAATGGGAGGAGGAACGAAGAACGTGTAGCCATCTTCAATCCACCATACTGCCTCCGCACAGAAACGGCCTCTGCTGAAGGCCTGCTCAGCCTTGACAACCTAGTAAACGCACTCAGATTATCTTCATTTGCCTTCAATTAATCAAAAAATTAGTCCATGTTTGTTGAGGACCTGCCATGGAAAAATGTGTCAGGTTGGATACAATCTACAATGCACTGTGCCTTCGCTGTAGGGGCTCAGAGTCTACAGAAGCTGCTACAAACTTTCATTTATACAAGCATATATACAAGCGCAGCTGATTTTAAGTTCGAGTTAGCAAGGAAGCCCAGTATATAAAAGAGGCGAGGTGAGAGCCCCAGGGCACCTCTGTTGGGCCCCCACTCAGGGGTCCACAGTGCACAAGCCACCGTGCAGATGGAGAAAGGAAACGGGGGTGAAATATCCCTTCTCCATCTGAGAAGTTTCCTGATGAGACAGTATGGACCTGGCTTCTGGGAGAGCTAGCGTGTCGATAAGATTTTTTACAATTGTAAACATACGTCACATTGGCTTGGAAAAAAAAAAAAAAAGAAAGAAAACGAGGACAAGAAAAGCCCAGCAGGCATCTTGTTTCTGGTAGAGTGGGACCCGGGGACGCACATGAGTGGTCTGTGCTAACAATCACCATGTGACACACTAACACAGGGCCGGGTCTCTCCAGTCTTTACCTGTGCAGCCTTTACTCTCAGGGGCACTTCCTCCGTGTCGTCAGGACGAGGTGGCCACCAGCAGTTCCGGGCCTCCTCCACGATCCAGCTCTGGCTGGCCCCTCTTGGGTTCTGTGCTCACACACTCCGAGTGTCAGGATTTCCTGCTCTGTCAAAGTTTAAGGAGTCAGCTGCACGCGCGAGACACAGATTACCTGGTGACAGCATTAGTGAAGTAAAGGAGAGAGGAGTCTGTCCTGCTGAAGGGGGACTGGAAGCTGAGCCCACAAAAAACCCCAACACAGAAACTAAGGGAGAGCAAATAACTAAAGGCCAGGCGGCCAGGAAGCCGACTCTGATCAGCCAGGCAATGCCTGATCTCTGCCCACAAGGAAAGAGGAACGTGCAGCTCTTGTGGTCTTAACACCCAGTGAGCAAACTTCTCTTAAATGAGTAGTCGGCTCTTCTCCTAAAAGTGGTCCCTGTGTCCCCAAGAGGAAGTTCAAGGTCAGAGGTCAGGACCTAGCTTTGGACCCTGGCGCCAGCTCTGTCCTCAGCTCTGTGCCTGTCACCTGGTCCTCACACCCCAAGACATCCTCTGAGCTTGAAGGACACCCAGGAGCAGCCCAAAGAGCCGTTCTGCAGGTGCTCTGACCTGAAACAAAGCCAGGGAAAGGCAAACACGACTGCCATGCAGTGTTATGAAGCATTGCCGTTAAGTTTAATGCCTTCGTAACAAAGAATGCCACATTTATTATCACAAATAAATTCACAGATTTAACACCCATCAGACTTTAGACTTTATTTTTCCATATAAAATAAATATGGCTAGACTATAAGATTACGACTACACCATGATTTTCTAAAACTATTTAATTTAAGCGCAGTCTGACCGCCCCATGCCGTGAACCTGGGCCCGGAAGGAGCCGCCCCACTCCCGGGAGAACGTTGGCTCCACTCAGTGCAACAGCCAACAAGGTGGGCTGCCTGCACAACTGCTGGGTCTCGTCACTGCTTAATGAATTGTTGCACTCTTTATAGGATAAACAATAAATCGCACATGATTTATCATATTACCCAATAAATCATGTGACAAATCATTAGGCAGAGTGATAAAATCAAGTGTTTTAGAAATAAGTTAATCTATGATGCCAATGTGTAAACTAAACAGTTGCTTAAAAACCCTATTTACTAATCATTTTTACATAAAGAAAGATTAATGATTATGTAGATTAAATGTGTACTTATTCCTATAAACATCAGACAGCCATGTGCCCTATTGCCCTTCTCTTTTTAGCAAAGGCCCCATGAAAGTCTCCCTTCTGTGGCATAATTTCATTTGCCTCCCTGCTTCCTGGACTTGCCTTAACTGGAAAAGGGCGCCGGAGAAGCCAGGGCAAGAGACAGAAGTGGTTAACGAAGAGAGTATCACGGGCCTGGTGGAGGGGCTGCTCTTGCCACAAATTCTGTAACACGCTAATTAACACTTTCATTAGGGCCTGGAGACAGGTTCCACTGCTTCCTGCTTCTACAGCCCGCCTTCGACCCAGCGCTCTTTCTCACTTGTGACAACTATGTTTATAGCTTCTCTGCCCATCGAGCGGGCTGGCACATCGAATTACCCTCAAGAGTACATGGGCATCACGTCACATTTGCGTGCCCGATATCATACGTGACGAGCTGTGCACCGCCAGGGCCTTCAATGCACATCCCACAGATGGCCGGCCCTGAAATGCATAGGCAGATATTAAGCCAAATCTTTTTGGAGTCAAGCTTGTTTCACATCAGTTTCACAAACATATTGGATCCTTTAAAAGAACAAATGCTTTGTGAGTAAAGAAAGGACTCTGGGGCCGAAACCTGAGAAATCACCCTGCACGTCAGTTCCACCTGTCCTTCCGCAAGGCCATTTCTTACGGGGTTTGGGGGAGAAACCGTTTGGCTTCTAGAATATGTTTTGAACCACCTTCACTTTAAACTCTGGACAGTACGAGGCAATGTACAGGGGGAGCCCCAGCGAGTGTCGCCAGGAAGACAGTCGGAACATCAGTGAAGACTTAGTTTCCTCTCCTGCATGAAATGCCACTAACCCTCTCAGATGGTCCCTCTGGCTGTGATTCCCACAGCATTACTGGCTGAACCCTGAGGCTGATCCTAGTAACGCAGATAAAAGTGAAGCCACCTTAGACGTGTTCTAAACTCCATTCTCTTCTGCATATTAAATTGCTTGTAATGGTAAAGACGAGGGTTTGGGAACTATCATCGCTAGTGCCTGGCGAAGCAGTTGCTAAGCGATTGGGTAAAGGGTGAGAGATAAGAAAGGAGTCTAGGACTGCACTTTTCTTTTGAAAAGCTCTAAACATGAAATGGATGGATTTTACTGACAACTTCAGTTTCAACAAACTACCTGGAAAATATTGCCTCCAAGGCAGAAATCCAAGAAATGTGCTTTTACATGTGGTCTTTGGCCCTTCCCAAGAGGCAGGCCATCCGGAGTTCAAGGAGGAGTATAATAACAGTTCCAAGTTGCTTGTGTAACCCGGACACATGGCCACCCCCTCACGCTGCCCCCGAGAAGCTTCCAGCGGCTGCACACAGCCCGACTCGTAGACTGAGAGGAAGTGAACCCACCTGCCAATCTAAATAGGAAAGGGGTTCAAAGTAAGTTACCTTTCTAATGCCCATAAAAGGGTAGACTAAGTGGCACAGAGCTCCTAAGTGCTGTCACCAGAACTGACACGTCATTTTATTGGCCAGAATGAATCACTGACTTCAAGGATAAGGAAGTACGATTCTCCATATGCCAGAGGTGGAGACACAGACAGTAATGACATTCATGATGTTGCTCACACCCTCCTTTGCAGCCTCGCCACCCCCCAGAAAAGTGAAAAAGCAAACAGCCTTATTAGTAGGGCTCGTTTCCCAGGGTCTTTCTGCCACAGTCTGGCTGCCTCCACCCTCAGAACTGCTACACGTGGTCCGTCAGGGACAGTGAGAGGGGCACGTTCACACAGGGCTTCACTCTGCAAGAGACGCTCTACCCCGGCAGTGGATCTCGGTTCTGGAATCAGACAGCACCCACATCCCAGCTCTGACTCATTCCCAGGAAGGCTGTGGCCAGCTTTGACCTCCCCCCCCCCACTATGTGCCACTCAGCAGCATGGAGCTAGTGAAGGTGCCGACTCGCAGGTTGGGTGGACCGATCACACTAGCACACGGGAGGCCCTGGCACTGAGCAAGAGCCATGGAAATGTCTCCTGTGAAGCCACGGAGATGCTTCACAGTCTGCATGGGGTGCTCACGACCACAGGCCCATTCGGTCAGGATAACTCATCTTAGGAACAAGTTGATGCCTACATCTTCCCCCATCCCAAACAGAGGCCAGAGACGAGAGAAGGATGCTAAGGCAGGCCTTTGAAAACTGAATTTGGGGGGGAAATTATTTGGTTTGCATATGGAAGTGGAAGGATTTTAAAGGAATGTGGCAGACACAGGCACGACTGCCCGATAGTCCATGTGTGCCTACACATCCCAGCCTCCTTATAACTGAACAGGCCTCATGGCTTGTGACAGCCAACGATGAGGAGGTAGCAGAAGGAACACAGGCCCTTGGACGCACAGGGTGTGTTTGTAGGGGCTGCTCTCCTCTCATGAGAACTGGGCAGATCCCATGCAGAGAAGGCACCACCTGGACGGCTGAGTCAGCCCTGGGGGAGAGCCGTCCTGAAGACCTGCAGTGGGACTGCACGTGAGAGAGCTGCCGCTGAGTCCGCCCCCTCTAGCTAACCCTGACCACGGCAGGGTGGCTCCTCCTGAGAGAAGGAGCCAAGAACAGAGAAGACGGCCAGGCCAGACAGAGGGGCTGGAAGTCTCAGAGAAGGAGTAATTCATAGAAATTATAAGCTGTTTTGCATTGCTAAGGTGTAAATGTCCTCTGTCTCTCTTTTTATGTTTATATTTTATTCTGTTGTGTGTTTTATTTTGCAAGTTTTTGCAGGAGAACAGCAATTAAAGAGACTGAACTCTACATTTTAGTTAACACCAGAAGACAACAGCTACAGGTCACAGCTTGGAAGCCTGCAGGAAGGTAGAACTAGACAAACTTATAAAAACAAAAATACACTGTTTCCATTTATCTTAATATGGATAGTAAGCTTCCCGTAGGTTGTTCAAATCAGTATTAGTGATAACAGGTAAACTGACCAAGCTCATAAAAACCCCAGTTGGGATTCATGGTTTTTAATATCATCTCACATTTACAGATGACAGAAAAACAAACAAGATTCAGATGGACTCAGTACCTTTTCCAAAGATACAAAAAGAATGTGGGAACCTGGGGCCAGAATTCTGATCCTTTGCACGTGACCCAACAGACCACTCTTAGGACCCGCCTGCAGGCAGCTCAGTAGAGTCAAGGTCAGCAATGGCCTGCATGTTGACAGATCCAACGGTATATGCTCTGCCCACACTCGTTTGGCGAATCTGCCACTTGGGCAGCAGCTAACTGTTCCCTGCTCCTCCGGAAACCGCTCCATCCGGCTTCCATAGGTCCCTGTGGGCCTCCCTTCCACGTCACAGACGGCGCCTTCTCAGTCCCCTTTGCTAAACCCTCTCCATTCTCTCAACCTCAGTGGAGAAGGTGCTTTAGAGCTCAGTCCTTGGACCTCTTTTTATATGCATATGTTCATACATTATTAGTATATCTAGTTTCATAGGCTTAAATTCTATCTATATGCTGATAAACTCAACAAATTTATAATCCTAACCAGAACCTCTCCCTTGAACTTCAGAATCATGTATCCAACCGCTTACCTGGCACGCCACATAGATGTCAAACGGCCATTCACACATTCATTTCATACGTCCTAAATTGAGCTCCTGATCCTCTCCCCTCGCCCACCTTCTTGCTGCACAGACTCCCACCTCTCAGTCACCTGAAGCATCACCCTCCCTGTTCCTGGCCCCAAAGAGATCTTTCTCCCTCACCCACATCCCGCCCGTAAACAGACCCTACTGGTTCTCAGCACCTCAAAAGAGCACTCCAGCTACCATTGTGAACCAAACCATCGTTCTTCCTGATCCGTATTCCTGTCTTACCCTTTTAAATGGTCTCCCTAAATCACCTCCTTCAAGTCTTTGCTCAAGTATCACTTTCCTTAACCACCAAATTGAAAATTATTCAACCCTTTTCCCACTGATAGTCCATAGCCCCTTTCCCCCAGCACCTAGAATTTTCTGTAATGTTACATGGTTAAACTATTTGATTTGTATTCAACACCTCCCTACTAGAATGGGAGATCTCAAAGGGATCTTCTCCCATATCCCAGGCACAGAACGTGGCCCAGGGAAGATGCTTCGCTGCTTTTTGTTGAATGAGTGAACATGTGTGTAGCATCCGGCCTTACCTCCCCCACCCTCTGCTCCAAACTTTAACTGCTCTCTGGTTGTCGAGGTCCCTCTCGCCCTGGTCTTCCTCTCCACACAGTGTTTCAACGTGACGTCTCAGTGCACGGGCTGCCTGCTTCTCTGCTTGTTCCTCTCCTGGCTTCTCGAACAGTCTTCTTGGCTCCTGTGGCAACGCATGAGAAACCCCTTCAACCCCCACCTTGGACTCAAGACCCCGATGTGTTTTTCTACTCACAGGCTCATGCTGTACTTCTCCAGAACAGGGCTGGACACCTCAGTGTTCACCAACTTCTCTGCCATGATTGCTCCTGACTGGTCTACCCCATTTCTGAATTCTTTTCGTGTGTGACTGATAATAATAATAAGCATTTATATACACTCTCCTCAAATGTTTGTAACAATGATGTTAGAGAGATATCACTCATGCCCACTTACCAACAAGAAAACGGAGGCCCAGAGAAGTTAAGCAATTTATCCACGTTACAAAGAGTTAATAGAGCAAAAATCCTGATGCAGGCAAATCTTATGCCTTTAACTCCGTCACACTGTGAGAACCAAAGTTAAATTCTTGGTCATTTCTAATTATTTCCTCAAAGTGGGACTCAAGTTCCTGAGTGGCTCGTGTGCAGGAACGGCCATCCCCTAATCTGTTGGTCTGTGACCCCCCGAGGCCTAGCGCATGCGTGACTTAATGAAGACTTTCTGCCGGGCGTACTGGACTCGGTGGCCTTCAATGGGGGGGTGGAGAAAATGCAACAACCTTCAGAGCCATCACACGGGAGACCGCTCTGGTGGAGACATGCCCCGCAGGGACACCGGAAACGAGCCCCTGCTCTCTTCCCCTCCCGCTTTACTCCTACGCCTTGGCAGAAACCAGAATGGCTCATACAGGCTCGTTACTGTGGGAACAAGAGAGACAGGTATGTCCGTTCATTGTCCAATCAAATGGCTTTCTGCTCCGTAAGTGACATTTTCAGGCACTGTTGTTACAAGGATCTCCGACACCTCTGGAAGCCACCAACATAAATCCCAAATGCACCCATCCACCTGCCACCTGTGCACTACCGCTTGTTTCCTGATGTCCAGCCATGTGCTCAGTCCTGGGGGAGATACAGAGTCTCTCCTTTGTTAGTATTACAAAGGCACTGGTACAAGTGACAAGGACAAGATAAGACACCACGCCGTGCACTGTGCTTTACAGTTTGTAAAGCACATTCTCACTCTTCTTGACCTCAACATATCCTGTTTGTAGACACGGCCCCAACAAAGAGCTTTGTCTAGATCAGAGAGTAAGTATGCAGATGATTCAAGGTCTAAGCCCAGCTGTCACACTCTGAGTTCAGTGCTTTGCATCAATCCACACCGCACATCCCATCCTAACACCAACATAGGTGATCAGGGCAACAGGTGAGTCCGACTCATCTCCTTATCGACCGCTTCCTGAAAGTCAGCACTTGAGCACAGATGACTGTGCTGTTGCTTACTGCCCAGGGCTGCCACCTTCCCTTGTGTCCTCAGCGTGGCTGTGATCCCTGGAAGACAGAGACAATTCCTTGTACTTCATTCATGTCCCCAAAGAATTCCCAGCCATGCTTTAGAGACTCATCAATGCTCCTCTCCAGCCACAGAGTCTTCCCTGGCTGCTCCAGTCCACACACGCCTGGCTCCTCTCCAAACCGGGTACACAGTAGGTGCTCAATAGCCACATGTTAGATGAGGGAATATGGAGCACGTGTGACTGTGAACTGTGGTACCTCCTATGACCATTGTCAGTACCCGCTCTCCCTCCCCTTTGTGGTCTCCTCCCTCCTCTCGAACCTGGGGTACAGGCCAGCCCTGAGGACAAGAGGTGGTTCCGGTGCGTTTGTGTCTGTGGGCACTGGATGTCTTCCAGTGGCCGGGGAGTCGACCACAGACCCTTCAACAACACGTGCTGCTCCTCTCACTCCCAACTGTCGCGGTAAAATGGAAAACCCTAAACCCTTGCTGGCCCGGGTGCCGGCCCTTCTCCCGTGAAGCGGTCTCTCTATCTGGGGCACCAACTTCAACGCCTCGGACCAGCACTTGGGACTTCGCCACACAGGACATTAACCAAATGGTTGGCGACTACGCACATGTTTTGGTGGATTTGGTGTCATCTGCAAGGATTGCAAAGAGCTGTTCAGGAAGAGCCCAGAGCCTGCCCCCAGCTGGGCAGCTGGTCCACACTCAAGCCCAGAAGAAAGTAAAAGTGTCTTCACGCCACTGTGTTTTAACCACTTTTCTGAGCTCCAGTTACTTTACAAAAGTGATTTACTTTTAATTAAAACAGGAGCATAATTATTTTTATCCCAGTATTATTGGGCGGTAAGTAAATTCCCAGTAACTCACTGGATTTTTAAAAATCTATTTTAAATATAAACACACTGCCATATTTTCTGTGGGTTTGAAAGCTTATGTTAAGTTTGCAAATAAGTCAACTCCATAAAGATAACATCTTTCTCTAAAAAAAACGTGTTGCAATCTAATGGCATGCTAAAGAAAATTAACATCTCATAAGAACACTCATAAGCTGCCTCTGAGTGAAAATGTCCAGAGTACACTCGAGTCCCTCCCCTGCCCCCGAGGCCAGACTGATTGAAAGGCCAGCCTCCAAATCGTATCCGCCACCCGCTTCCTGCCCCGGGGGTATTCTCTGCAGTCCTCACAGGACTACTTTATTTCGAGTCATGCTGAACTTTATTTTTGAACCTATCTTGTTACGTGTCTGACAGTTTCTGTATTCACAGAGGGACCTGAATCACTGTGGTCCACCCTGAAGAGACACCATCTCTGACAGTGCCGCGTGGAAGCGTGCCCAGCTGGCTGCCTGAGCACTGAGGATCCAGGTAAACCACTGTAAGAACTTTAATAACCAGGCCTCGGGTATCCATAACGACCAGCCATCAATGACAGGGACAGAGCATCGTACTTCTCACCCGCTATGCAGAAAATAAAAGCCCCCGGGCGCACAGGGCCAGGCATCACTGGTGGACATAATGAGAGTCAGGTGTGCAGTTGCCCAGGCACACGTCCTTCTGCTGTCCTGCCCGCTCTGCACCCAGTTCTCCCTGCGGTGCTTTGTCTGCCCAGCAGGCTAACCAAGGGCCACAGCTCTTGCCTGTGTCTCAGTGACAAATGATTTTATCACCCTTTCCCGGGCCTGAGCCTCTGAGGGAGTTCAGCCGATGCCACGTGCAAGCCTGCCTTGACCCTACTTCTCTCCCCCAGTGGCCTGGACCACCAGTCTTCAAAAATTTTACCAAAATATAAAGTCTTATGTAAATAGGAAAAGGGAAAAGCTGTCAAAACCTGCATGAGTTGTTTAAATACCATGAATAAGAACCAGTAACAATAGGCACATCAATGAAGATGTGCTTCCTTCAGACTTGGCCATGTGCCACCCAACGCAAGTCCCCCAGAAAACGCCACTCGGCACATGAGAGAGCTTGGCTCACCCGCCCCCTTGCAACACCCCCTCCTCAGTAAAACATTTTTGACAAGCAACTCATCTAGAGCCATTTCCCACAGCTTTCCTTTCATTTGCATTCTCATTAGAATAATGTGATTTTGCAAAGTGGGAATGTGTGAGTCCTCAGCACATGGAGAAAATGCAGAGCCCAGATTCCAGGTGTGGTCAGCCATTGGGGTGCAAGGCACCCAAGGAGCAGAGCCCAGGTTGGCGGGACCACCAGCCGTACTTGGGGAACATGTGCAGCAATGCACAACCAAATGATGGGGACCGCTTAAAAAAACCTTCAGAATTGACCCGAACTGGAAAGGAGATTTTCCACGGAAAGAAATGCCGCCTTTTTCTAATGGGTCCAGGCATCAGCAAAGGGGAAAACAAAGTGGTTTCTCAGAGAATAGGAAAATTATGCATCTTGCTTCGTTCCACTACTCTGTTTTCTTTTCTCGGAGATGCCTGCCCCTGGTTTAAAATTTCCACATGTCAACTTTTAAAAGTACTATAATGGAATCAATTTTTCTAAGTCATTCCAGGACATGACTTACCAAATAATGCTCTTAGTGTACCCACTGCTTTTGTTGTTGCTGCTGTTGTTTTGAATATACACTTACTGAATGGTATCTTGTAAATATTTTTTTGGTCACTTAAAAGCAGAGAATAAACCATGCAAATGTGTTTTCCCACATCATGAGCTGGTTTAGGGTCCTCTGCTTTAGTGAGTAGGGTTTCTTTTATTTCCTGAAAAACTAGAAAAGCTTATGAAGCCAAAAACTTTGCAAAGCAAATCAGCCAGTATTTGCTTAGCTAGTCTTTACTTCAAATGAGGAAACATTATTCATGGGAAAGATACATAATAAATGTTTCAGAACAATTTCAGGACAGAGTCTAAGTTGAAACTGAAAAGGGAGCTGAAACCAGGAAAATGGGGCAAAATATTGATTTTTACATGATTTTAAAATGAGTTGAACTCCAGAGAAGTCCCTCCTGGAGCATGTGGTCTAGCCAGTCCTTGGGGACTGGGACCCTACCTGAGACCACTCTAAACCAGAGGGGAAGAGAGAATGAATCAAATGTCCTCAGCAACATGTTCACACCCTGCTTAGGCGTGCTTGGAGTCGCGCTGACCGTCCTGCTCTGTTCTCTGGCTTTACTGGGCTTTCCAACCACAGGAAAGCAGGAGAAGTTTGGGCAAAGGAGAAATGAGAAGGGCAGAGTGGGGGCAAAGCAAAAGAAAAGGACAGTGTTTAACCTGCAGGCTGACACCGCTGTCTCATGTCAGCTGCCTGAGGACACTACATTTTTTCCAATGCGGTGTAGTTCAAGGTTTGTTTGTTTTTTAAATAACTCTATGAGCATATCACATTCCATAAAGCTTTTAATAAACATAAGAATGACATTTCCATTTTTCTGT